>NC_142469.1:54221750-54522166 GCF_049115385.1 Moschus berezovskii
GTTGAAGCTTAGGGAAAATTTCTTTGTGCGTGCTCATCTTTGAAAATAATAAAAAATATTATAACATATTGCATATAAGAAATAATAAAATTATTCTAAAATATGAATAAATTCTGTGATAATATTAACTAATGACAGGTGCAACATATTTGTCTTTGAAAAGTCAACTCTTCATATCACAGAGGTATTTATTTCAATCTTATTTCCCCCAGCATATAATAAAGAACAGCATTTTCAAGAAATTAATATAGGAACTGTTTGTTAAAGATAAACATATCCTAAATGACATATCTGAAATCTTTATGTTAGCTAATTTAGTAGCTGTTTCAAAAAAATGATAGTATTTAATATGATTATCTGAGTACAATTATATCTTAGATTATAATTTTTAATTTAATCTTAAAGTTGGCATTGTAGATTCACATTTTTCTCTACTGAAACATACAGTAAACCAGGTTTTATAGCATGACAATAGCAGTGTGCTTTGTATTGTTTTTACAGAAGAAAGCCCTGTACTGCCATGGAACTAGGCAGTCCTAAAATATGGTGATTAAGATTTAATAATGACAGTAAAACACTTCAAGTACACATTGCCTACTTTCCAATTCTTCATTCTTCTGCCACCATGTAATGTTTCTGTCCAAAAATTTAGCATGGAACTCTTTACTTACATGTTTTCTTTTCCTTCTTTACAAAATAAAGAGGTAACTCTCTTACATTAGAGCTTATCAGAAATATACATATACTTTAACAGCTTATTCATACCGCAGTTGCGCCAATTGGATTTAAAACACATCTTTGCTGTTATTAAATTTGCAGTTACTTCTTATTACCTCTTTATTTTTTAATAAATGGCTTCCATAACATCTATTATTCATCCTCAAAAATAATATTCCCTTTCAATTTATGTTATATGATACAGTTTTACACATAATCTTTTTTTCTTTTTTTTTAAGTAATTAATTTATTTTTTATTGGAGGCAAATTATTTTACAATATTATATTGGTTGGTTTTGCCATACATTGACATGAATTCACCCCAGGTTTACATAAGTTCCCCCTCCTGAACCCCCCTCCCACCTCCCTCCTCCCTTTATCCTCCCTCTGGGTCATCTCCGCACGCCAGCCCCAAGCATCCTATAACATGCATCGACCCTGAACTAGTGATTTGTTTCACATATGACAGCATACGAGTTTTACACATAATCTTAATAACAAGAATAATCAAAACCTAAACTCCTTTCACAGTACAAACTAAAAATTCCAGTGTATTACAGAGAAACAAACACAGCATGATGGGAACTGCCTGTAAGTACATGACTTTCTTTAGAGGAAGAAACTAACTACAGAGTCCAGTAAGAGTTTAACTTTATTGGCAAAATACTTTTATAACTTAAAGGACATTCTTCTAGAGCCACCTTTTAAACTCTACCAAGGCAGGAGGCAGGACATTCCTTAGCTCTTGTCGTTTCTGAATTCTCAATTTAAATTTGATAAATGCTGTTTATTTGTATTGAAATGTTATTTGAATTTTTGCCCTGTTCCACAAAGTTTAAAGTGATCTATAATTAATGAACACCCTGAAAAAAGATAAATATATAAAATGTAGACTTAAGGTGTGGCAAAAATACCTCCACCACAAGGTTACCACACATTATGGCATAATGTGCCAGGCACTGTGCTAAGCTCTAGAGATTAGAAATAAATAAAACTAAGTCTGCAATTTACTCATGTGTGAGTGAAAAATGATAGAAATACTCTAAAAGGAAAAGAAATGGATCACGGAACAAAGCGAGTACTAGAGCTTATTCTCAGCACAATTATCAAAGAGGAATATACATCTTCAGAATTGTGGCTTCTTTCAATTGCTAGCTTTGTTTCCTTGAACTGTCTTTGTCCCCATCAAGTTTAAAATGTATACATGTTCTACAGAAGAGGATTAGAACAAATTTTTCCTACTCTCTTCATGCCATAATCCTTTAGTAGACAAGACTTCCACCACCATTACCAGAGCAGTACCACCACGACACATTAATCATCTAACTTAAATGATTCTAAAAGAAACTGAGACCAAGTGAAACGACACAGTTGCTACAGTAGAAAACAATACCAATTCTTTGTGACAGACAACATTTTGCAATAAATTTTGAATTGCATTGAATAGAATCTTGACCTTCATTTATGCTTGAGTGACTCTAAAGGGAACACATACTTATAAGAGATTTTAATTACTAAGCAAAAAATAAAACAACTAACCTTGGCCTCCTCATATGGCATCTCCTAGTCTACTATTTAATCATAAAATGAATTCAGCTTCAGTTTAATGTTAATGTTTAAAATGTTTATGCCACATTATATTATGAACACTTTAAGTAAAATATTGGCTACAACAAAACTATTGACATCAGAATGGTTTCAAACTCTTTACGGTAGAGGAGAGAGTGCTGGTATGCGGCAGGGGAAGAAACATATATTTCCAGAGCTAAAAACAAGAAATATAAAATCACTGAACAAACCATTTGCTATACTATCCAAGAATAAAAAAAAAAGAGAGAGGACTCAAATTTTAAAAAAAATTAATAAGGAGACACTACAGTGGATACCACACAAATACAAAGGATTATAAGAGACTAATATAAATAATCATGGCATTCTCCAGGCCAAAATACTAGAGTGGGTAGCCTTTCCCTTCTCCAGGGGATCTTCCCAACCCAGGGATCAAACCCAGGTCTCCTGCATTGCAGGCAGATTCTTTACCAGCTGAACCACCAGGGAAGTCCAATATAAACAATTATATGCCAACAAATTGGACAACATAGAGAAATAGATAAATTCTTAGAAATATACAATTTATTAAGCCTGAATCTCAAGGAAATATAACACCTGAACACACCAGTTGTTAGTAAGGAGATTAAATCAGTAATCAAAACCTGCCAATGAAGAAAAGTCCAGAAATAGATGGCTTTCCTGGTGAACTCTACCCAACATTTAAAGAAGAATAAATGCCAGTCTTCAAGCTCTTCCAAAAAATATAAGAGGTATGAAATTCCTGAACTAATTTTACAAGGCCCACAATACCCTCGTGCAAAAACCAGACAAGAGAAAATTAAAAGTCAGTATTCCTGTTGAACTCAGATGGAAAAACCCTCAGCAGAATATAAGCAAACTAGTACAACTGTACATTAAAAGAATCATACAAAATGATCAAGTGGGATTTATTCCAGGGATGCAAAGACAGTTCAAAATACACAACCCACTGTGACACACCACATTAACAAAATGAAAGATAAAACACTTGACAAAACTCAACATTTTCCATGATAAAAACTCTCAACAAACTTGGTATAGAGGGAATGTATGTCACATGATAAAGGGTATATATGCAAGCCCACAGCTAACACTAAACTCAACAGTGAAAAGCTGAAAGCATTTCCTCTGAGATCAGGAATAAGACAGGATACTCTTGCCATTTTTATTCAATGTAGTATTAGAAGTCCTAGTTACAGTAATCAGACAAAAAAAAAAAAAATGAAACAAAATAAAAGGAAACCAAACTGGAAAGGAAGAAGTAAAACTTACTGTTTGCAGATGCCATGATGTTATATGCAGAAAATCTTAAAGATGCCACCAAAAAACTGTTAGGACTAATAAACAAACACAGGAAAGCCTCAGGATACAAGATTAATATACAAACATCAGTTGCACTTGTATATACTAACAACAAATTACGAGGAGGGGAAATTAAGAAAACAATCCTGTTTATAATTGCATCAAAAAGAATAAAATACTTAGAAATTAATCCGAGGTGAAAGATCTTTACATTGAAAAGAATAAGACATTCATAAAAAAATCTGAAGACAAATAAAATGGAAAGATATTCTATGCTCACGAATTGGAAGAATTAATATTGTTGAAAGGTTGATATTTCAAAGCACTGGACAAATTCAATGCATCCCCATTAAAATCCCAAAGGCATTTTTCATGGAAATGGAAAAAACAGTCCTAAAATTTATATGGAACCATAAAAGACCTTGAATAGCCAAAAATTATAGGAAAGAAGAACAAAACTAGAGGCATTTCAGCCTCTTGATTTCGAACTATAATACAAAGCTTTATTAATCAAAACAGCATGATATTGGCATAAAAACAGATATATAGATTAATGCAATAGAATAGAGATCCCAATAATGAATCTACACATACTTGGTCAATTAATTTATAATAAAGGAGTCAATAACATACAAAGGGAAAAGGATAGCCTCTTCAAAAAATGGTGCTGGGAAAACTGGATACACACTCAAAAGAATGAAATTGGACCCCTATTTTACACCACAAGGAAGAATCAACTCAGAATGGATGAAAGACTTTCAAAGTAAGACAGTAAGTGGCAGCAGAAAATAAGAAAAAGACAATAGCAGACTTTCAAACATCCAAGTGTAACTTCCCATCTTCATTTATTCGACCTGTCCTTCCCTAATTTTCACATTGCTATTTACAGAACATTATTACATACCAGTAAGTGAGTTTAAGTGATTTATACAGATCATGTCATTTATTCCTTATGCCTATTTTATGAGGTTGATATTATTACTCTAAGATCACCATTCAGAAAACCAAATTTTGCAGAAGTGAAATAAGCTTTCTTAAACCACAACAGATTGTGGAAGTGAAAGTCTCAGATTCAAACTCAAATCTATGTGTTTCAAAGGACTCTGTTCTGAATCACCACACTATATTCAATGACTGAAGAAGAACATAAGTAAGCTGTTTCTGCAAGTCTCAGGCATTGGATCCATTTGACTACATTTTCCACTCCATCTATATCACTACCTGTAACTGAAGTTTTATTGCTTCACAATAAAGTTCATGAAGATTATTGTGAATCAAGAAGAAATGTTTGCCTCAAGCTCAGTATACTATTTATTTAAGACGGTAAGAAAGAAAGAAATTCAAAAAGATTTCCAGAAGAATATTTAAAATAAATATACCCAGGCTTACGGGGTTAATCGCAGTTATCTAATAATTTACTCATCTTTCTAGAATTATTCCTTCTGAACGGATATAGTCCATTGAAGATTTATTCTATCACTTTTTAGAGATAAGCAGTGTTGTGTTTAAATACATAAATATTTGATGATTCTTTGGACAGAAGTGTCAGCATACACAAGAATATGAAGAATTCACTGGAATATTCCACCTATTATTTGGGTAACAATATGGGATAGAGTAAGATGGTGCATATAAAGATTATATCATTGAAGATATATATCACCTATATCATCTGTAAACACACTGTGTGTGTGTATGTGTTTAGCTGCTCAGTTGTATCCGACTCTTTGCGACACTTTGGACTATAGCCCACCAGGCTCAGCCCTCTGTCCATGGGATTTTTCAAACTAGAATACTGGAGTGGGTTGCCATTTCTTCCTCTAGGGGATCTTCCCAACCCAGGGATGGAACCTGCAAATCCTGTATCTCCTGCATTGCAAGCAGACAATAATCACACTGCTGCTGCTGCTGCTGCTGCTACGTTGCTTCAGTTGTGTCCGACTCTGTGAAATCCCATGGAGGGGAGCCCACCAGGCTCCGCCGTCCCTTGGATTCTCCCGGCAAGAACACTGGAGTGGGTTGCCATTTCCTTCTCCAATGCAGGAAAGTGAAAGTGAAAAGTGAAAGTGAAGTAGCTCAGTCGTGTGCGACTCTTCGTGATCCCATGGGCTCCTCTGTCCACGGGATTTTCCAGGCAAGAGTACTGGAATGGGTTGCCATTGCCTTCTCCAAAAATACAATAAATACATTTAAAAGAATTCAGCAATAATGTTAAACTAATCAGTTTTACTTGCCATATATATTTCAAGGTAGCATCCATAAAATAAACTTTGATTGGAATACAATTCCATTTGAATCATAAGGTTAAATATCTACTTAACTATCTGGAAAGCTTTATTTATAACATTAAGAGTGCAGCTTCTTAAAAATCATCTTATTATGAAATTTTAAGCATTTTATTCAGTATTATTTTTCTCTAATTTATATGATTTAAGTATCTTTTTAAATAATTTCCACCAATGCCAAAATGTATACTTTTTAAAGGAAAAATTAAAACTATTTAAGAAACTAAATTTGACATGAGCAAGATCTATTACAAAAGGCTCGGAAACAACAAAGCTATGGATATTATGCAGAATGTATGTTCCTTTCACATTAGAGAAGTTTTCCCTTCACTGGTACGTACTCATAGCTAGTAACATTTGTCACTATCAGGGCTCTCAAAGCAAGGCCTTTTCCATGGAGGGCCCTTGTCTTTGTAATTACCTCCTACTCCAGCTCTGTAAGAGTCTGTTGAAGGACAGAATTCCAGGAAAATTGATTTTCATTTTGAGAAAGAGCATAGTTGATATATGAGGAATTTCATTGCTATAGAATAATGTCGTTTCATGCTACATGCTACAGTGTTTTCTATAGACTTTCATATGTGAATTCATGGGCTTGTTATCAGAGTAATAAACAAATATTTAAAAGTAATTCTAAATAATTGAAAGCAATCTCCTAAACAAAGATGCCCTGGAGGCAAATTTTAACCATTTCTAAGAATGATAGAAATGGTCACAAGGTTATAAAAAAAAAATTTATGGTTGACATTTGTATTGCCCTCTAAAAGTTCCAAAAGATTAAAATTCTCAGTAGCATTATTTATACTTTCAAATTACCTTTATTAAGCATCTCCTTTAAAACATATGCAATACTAAGACTTCTGTGCAATAAAGGTAACAGGTGGAGCCTTTGTCATAGAGGATAGTTTAGTAAAGTACATAAACAGAAGAAGGTACTGTCATAAAAGTAGTCTGAGCTCAAACCAGGATTGACTGATACAATCAGTATTTTTTAGTAAAGTGAAAAGCAGTATTTATGTAGGAGTGGAATATATATAGGCCAGATAACCTAATGACATAAAAAGAGACAGTAAAGGTTGGCCAATAACAAGAAAAACTTTATACATTTGGTTTAAACCTAGCCCTACATGTAAGTGAAACATAAACTAACAAGTACAAATAATAGTGTGCTGTGAACCACAAAAGCATATTTTATATACTTTTTAAAAGTATATAAACATATATATAATAAATATTATATATGATATATAAATATATACTTTTTTAAAGCTTTTTGTTGAACATGGTAGCTATAAATAGCATAGAAATATCATTATGCAACATATGTTTAAGAAACAGAGACTGCAAACTAGGTACCTCTGGGATTCATAGTAATTCAAAGACACTTAATACCATTTAGTAAATTTATTTATTTCTTAATTTACAATCTGGTGAGCTACTTTTCCCTCTAATATAGAGAAGGGAAACTAGCCACATTCATTTTAGAGGCATATACTCCTTCCACTTTCTGCTACTCATGAGAAAGGTTTTCCTCAAAGAAACTCTACTTCTACATATAGGTAACCTTAGCATTAGTCCTTTTTTCTGCCAAACTGAATATAGGATGAGTAGAAACATGCCTTACAATACAGTACCGAGAGCTAAAAATTCAAAAGAAAAATGACATAAAATAGTCTGAAAAGAAAAAATTAACATATATGTGTAGTTTTATTACTATGACAAGAAAACAATAGACACAAAAGTACTTCTCTTTTAGTTTACTAAGATAGAGGATATATATTCTGTAAAATTTGCCCAGATTCTTTTACAATTGCAAGAGAAGCATAAGAGTTTTTACCTAAAAGAGATAAAGTTTTTTTTTTTTTAATTATACTTCACAGTTAAATATTGAGTTGAACAAAAGAATGGAGATGTTCAATAAGAAGATATTATGAAAAGAATGTATCATGCTCTTCCACAAAATATCTCTGGGTACCTTTCTAGAAGGTAGATTTGTAACTCTATGGAAGAAATGATTTTTTCCAAGTAGGTAGCTATCTCAAACACCTACTTTGTTTCTAAATTGTGATAAATGCAACAGAAGTTATCTCTTTATAGTTCTGGAGGGAAGATCATTTGAAGTGTAAATAGTCTAAGTGTAAGAAGTCTAAGCAGGTCTGAGTCCTACTTAGAAAATAAAGGCACTCTCTAAAGATGGCAGCATTATAATTAGACTTAAGATGATTCTGGAGAGTAAGATCATGAAAACAGAAGGTTATTTCACTACCCGAAGTGTGAGATTGATGAAGAAAATATATGTTATAAGGGGAAAACATAAAACAATTAAGCAGTAAAAAAACAATGCCACTGTTGAGATTTGATAGAAATGGAGAAAGCAATAGAGTCCCTAAAATCTTCTGAGAAAGATAGTGAAAGGGTTGTGTTTATGAATATTAGTCTGGCATTTATTTTATAGGATGGATTGAAAATAACATTTTTAAGGTAAAAAATAATTAATAAGGTTATTAAAATATGCTGAGAGAAGGTAGAAGTTTAAAGTAAGATAGAATGTGAATGAACAAGAATCTAGGTATAAAGAATTTGTAAAGTGATTCATCACTATTACCATCAAAAATATTCAGGGTCCCTAAAACTGATGCTAAAGCTGAAACTCCAATACTTTGGCCACCTCATGTGAAGAGTTGACTCACTGGGAAAGACTCTGATGCTACGAGGGATTGGGGGCAAGAGGAGAAGGGGACAACAGAGATGGCTGGATGGCATCACCGACTCGATGGACATGAGTTTGAGTGAACTCCGGGGGTTGGTGATGGACAGGGAGGCCTGGCATGCTGTGATTCATAGGGTCTCAAAGAGTCGGACACGACTGAGTGTCTGAACTAAACTGAACTGAATACAGAGCATAGGGCAATATGCTCACTCAGAAAGTACAATGAAATATATGGTCCTAGGTAAACAATTTTTGCACTTCAAGTTGACAATATACCAAACATCATAGACATAGATGATTTTTTTTTTAGTACCCAAGCAAAAAGAGTCTCCCAAGGGAATTTTTTATGTAAGACATATAGATAGATAAGACAGATAACACACACACACACACACATATATATACATACAAATTCACAGATTTGTAGTAAAAAAAAATCTTGTGCTATTTATTCTTATTGGTAAATAAAAGATTGACTTTGAAGTGGCAAATAAGAGCAAGGGATAAAAATAATCAGATGCTTTTTATTATGTCACAGATAATTGAAACCCTTTCATTCTTAGCTTGGATGGGTTTACTATGGAAAGAAAGATACCTTGGAAAAGGTGCTATTTATTTTTTAGCTTGACTTATGTTAATATATTACTTTCTAATTTCTTCAAATAAAAATTATGTGACACTAAAAAAGTCCTAAGGAACATATGATTTATTTTTTAAATGTTTAGGAGGAAAAATCATTTAAATATGTAGGCCAATGGTATACCTATTGAGGGGGAAGGAGCATAGAGGTGGATGTTTTAATGTGAAAGAAAATAAGGAATATAGGAGAGGTGTTTGTAGAATTTGCTGCAGTTCCAAACAACATGACCTTATGCCCTCAGAAGGTATTTATTTTAATACATTTCAAGTTTAATTTAGTAATTGTTCTGCCATCAGGTGAAATTTAAGACTTCAAAAATATACACTGAATGATTATGATTTGTATTATAAACAGTTATGAAAATTGGCTTCTTTTCATGTGACAGGACATTTCTGTTTTGATTTCTGACACAGTTAGGAACTGATTAAATCTGATCCCTTAAATAAAGTAAAAGATATATATTTTAATTATTGGCATAAAAGTCCTATCAAGAGTTCCATTCATTACATTTTATTCCTTCAATGTAATCATCTTTATTAAATGATTTGCTTATTATAGAAGGAGGTGCAAGATTAAATGTACAACACCACTGTCATATTTGACAGATGAACTGAATATTCCAAAGGACCGATACATGAAAAGCATATTTTTTCAGAAAAAAATATCCATTTAGAAATTCTTCAAAGTAGCAAAATTAGAGAATTATATAAGAAACATATTACACTGACTAGCAAAGTCTGAACCCAAGACTTTCTTCACAAAAACTGGAACATATGTGCAAGAATTAATAGTACTTTCTGCCTTCTAGGATGGAGATTGGCAGAATTATATTGGGAACCAACTAATCTTTTGTTGTCAGAAGGACCATGCTAGGAGACCCTACTTTTTATTCAGATATTCATATACATCCTTTCAGGGAGGCCTGAACACAGTAGGCAAATCAAGTGCAGATACTCCAGATGGAGATGGAGTGTTCTGTTTAGTTATGTAACTGGTGTGTCCTTCAGAATAATCCAGACTCTATAAACTCTGTTAGCCAGAGTCCCCCTAAATCTTTAAGTCCTAGATTTAGGTCTCTTCCTACATGAAATAATATATTATTGAGAGAATAGAAATCAGGAGGATACTGAGAATGGAGATGACAAAATTGCAGGATGGAAAGTACAGTCCAAATACTTCCCTCCCTCTACAGAGTAAATGGAATTAACAATATTGGGTAAAGTACAACATGGATCAGAAGGCTATTGTCACAGGCATGTGTCATTTAAGGTTGAATAACCAAGAGATTAGGAAATATTTTGGACCAGGATTTATCATGTTAGAACCATGGAGGTGTGGGCTGAGAAATCTTCCTGAAAGTAACCTATCAGAGGAAGAAGGTAATCCAGGGGAACAAGGTCATGGAGGTTAGACAGATCAAGGGTTCTGCCCTATCTCTTTCCAGTAGCTAGTAATAAATGTGGCAACAATTTGTTGCTACAAGGCAAGCAGATGTCGAAAAATATTTAGATTTGAGAAAAAAAATTGACTTCTGCCAGTGGGGAGGCCAGTTATTACAGAAGCTAGACAAAGAGGCACAATTAGGGAACCTGAAGTCAACTTGGAGCATTTGGTTCTTAAAAAAACCACTCCAGTTCCAACTGATGTTACAGTTAAGTATTCCACCTCATATTATCCTAGAGGTTATGCCCCAACCTTACCAAAGTCTGTGATTTTAGTTTAGTTTTGTTGTGAAGCAGTGGGAAAGACTCATGCAAACTTGTCAATTGGCTAAGAAGGAGCCAGAGCCATTCTCCCTTGTGGCTGAGCATCCATCAGAGGTTACTGTGAAGGAGAGCTGTGCAAAACAGAAAGCATTCCATGGGGGTCACTGCTAGTGGAGGAGCATTGTTGTAATAGGTAAGAAAGACACTGAAATACCTACACCAAGGCTCCATGTGGGAGAGCACTAGAAACTACTCAAAAAGAGCTCAGAATGACTCAAGGGGGTACAATTTCTAGCAATTAGCCCAATAAGGGGCTTGGTTATAATCATTTGGATATATAAAATGAATGTGTCTTATTTTGTATTCAGGCTGGAAGGGATCCAGGATATCTATGTTGAGCAAATAATGAAGTTTTTATGGTAATATTCATAAATAGTAGATTAAAATAGAAATATTGAATATTATATCTCCTGCACTGCAATTTTTATATTGTTAATTTTACGTTTTCCTTGTTAAAGCTTAAGCTTTTTGGCTTGTGATAAAAGAAAATGTTCTAAAGGCTAAAATTTGCTAAAATCATACAGTCAAGAATAATAACTTTACAAGTCAGCTGCATAGGATTGATGGGAAAGAGGGGTGTTTAGATAATGTAAGTAAAAAGGTATTCTAAACTTTACAATTTATATAAGATAGTCCATGATACCTTTTAAATTCTAATTTTAAGATTTTTTTAAAAACTTATTTAATACCTTTAGATTTATTAATTTATAATCTATGAAACTTCTTGGAACTTTAGAAATTTTGATCTTCAGGCTTTCTTAACTTTTAAAATGCAAAAGCTGCATGGAGAGGAAATTGTGTGAGAAAAACATTTTCAAAAAATACTAATTCTTCTGATAATGTTAAGTATTTAAGTACAACCTTGGAAAACATTCAACTGAAGTTTAATTGTTAAAACCAGCACTCTACATATCACAATATAGGACAGTGCAGGCTTCAACAAATCTAAATTATCAAGATGTTTGTTGGAAATATGTTCTTCCCTTAATTATAAATAAAATTATCTTGTCAGTCAAAAAAAAATTACTTTTTCTTCTATCAGAACATGTGTTTTAAGCTTTTAAAGTCAACAATAATTTATTATTGATATTTTAAGCTACTTAATGGCACCAAAAAATACAGTGAATGATAGATGTCCTACCTACTGGTGCACTGCCCTATCCTTCATGCCTAAGATTCTATTATTCTATTCTATAGTGTTTAACAGTTGCATATAAGCAGATGGAAATTATGGATGTGGCATTATTTGGGGAGGGAGGGGCAAGGACCAAGGATGAAAATCTATCCAAGATTAAAGACCTAGTAGGAACAGCTGCCCTTAAAAATATTTTTGGCCTTGAAACCTGGTAGGAGTAGCTGCCCTTAAAAATATTCTTGGTGAATTCGCTAGGAGAGAGGATGCAGCAACAACTGTGGTAGTCCAGAAAGCTTTACTGCCCCTTTCTTACTTCTACTAGTTTTATTTTTAAATCATGATTACATGGAATCAAAAAAATAAGCACAGAGACCAGAAACTGACATTTGGATTCAAATAAATAGAAAGGTAATTATCAGTATGATACATAAAGCATCATTTTCAAAACAAGATGGAAAATATCACTTATTAAGTGTACGGCACTTAACATTTTACCTATTTCATTTGATCAACAAAAAATCCAAAAGACAGATACGACAGTTCCCATTTAACAGGTGAGAAAATGGGCTGAGAGAGAAAGCTTGCCCAAACCAAACAACTGCTAAGTACTTGAACTGTTTGATGTTCTTTCCATTATGCCAGAGATACTACCCTGGAGAATACAGCACTAAATACCAAATAAAAATCAGAATCATAGCTTCCTCAAATTTTTTTTAGGAAATTATGTCAGATCTAAATCATTTTAGTTTGTGGATACTTCTGAAATTTGTTTTGTAAGGAACACAAGACAATAGAATACACTGCCCCCCTTTCCACACTGAGCTGGAATATTAGAATAGAAGAGGTACAAAGTTATGCTATTACTTTTTGCACTTCTGCCAGGGGGTGATATCTACTAACTTCAAGGTAAGGTGAACCCCTGCTAGTGTAACTTAGTTCAAAAACAGTTAAGATAATTAATATAAGGAAAAAATATGTATACAAACAATATTATCTTTAAAAAATTATGTTCTTCACCATTTATCCATATGTGTGTATTTAGTCAGTCAGTTGTGTCCAACTATGTGATCCCATGGACTGTAGCTTGCCAGGCTCCACTGTTCAGGCAAGAATATTGGAAAGCGCAGCCATTCCCTTCTTCAGGGGATTTTCTCAACCCAGGGGCTACTGCAAAATACATCTCTCTGTTCTTTCACAAACAGATTTCTTCTAATAATATCCCCATGTGTACTCCACTCGAATTTCAAATTTTCTAATACCAAAGACCAAATTGTCTTCACTAAGGTCCTAATGATTACCAAGCTGCTAAATTCATGGATAGTTTTCAGTTCTCATCTTTCTTGACTATACAGCAGCTTATGATATTGTTGACTGTATATTCCTTCATGAAACCCACTCCTGCAATGGTTTCCGTAACATCACATTTCACCTTATGCCTCCATCTTCTATGGCAAAGTTTCACTAACTGCAACATACTCCTCAAAAGTAACCAATGCCAAGGATTCTCAAGGCTTCATCTTAGTGCATCCATCTGTCCTGTACACAAAGACAATCTAATCAACACTTGTAGCTTGGCAACTGTAGAGTTAACAAACCAGAATATTAAACTGTCTTAACACTGTTAGCATAACCCACAGACACCTCAAATTCTAAATGTCAGAAACTAAATTGACCATCTTCCTCCAAAAGTCTGCCTAACTTTCAACCCTCAACCAGTGCTAGTGAGAATCTAGTAATCATCTTTGGTACCCCATTCCACCAATTGCTCTTATCCAGCAAATCACCAAATCACCTTTCCATTTTGCCTCCTAAAATATACCTTGAATCCTTCAATTTCTCCCGTTTTTCAACCACCACCCAAATAAGGATCTACCATCATCTTGCACCTGGAATACTGACTGCCTCTTAATTGGTCCCCTCAGATCTATTCTTCCTCTATTTTTTACAAAATGTAACCAGGGTGATCATTTTGAAACTCAATGTGACCATGTCACTCTGTTGTTTAAACCATTCAGCAATGCATCTTCAAGCATGGGATAGAGGACAGAATTCTGGCACTGTGTCGATCATATTACCCCTGATTTCTACCACTCCCTCCTCACTCTCATCATTTCATCTCTCTGGCTTACTCCTGACTCCTCAAATGCCTCATGCTCTGTCTCCTAGAGCAATCACACATACTATCATTTCTGCCTGATATTCTTTCCCCTTGCTTTCTTATATAGTTAATTCCTATCTTTCTTTTCATGCTCAGCCCGAGAAAGTTTACTTCAAGAAAGGCATCCTAACCTCTAAGACTAAATCAGGTCCCTAGGTACCCACTCTTAACAGTGCAAAGCAATACTCCTTTATAACATTAAAATTGTAAAAACTAACACAATATTGTAAATCAACTAAACTATAATAAAAATTATAATTGAAATTAAATAGGCAAGCAGTTATTTAATTACTGTCATTCCTATAAGACTAAAAACTTAATGACTTAAGGACTAGATCATCCTCATTACTGAACCCCAACACAATGCTTTACACATTTTGTTTACAACAAATGTATGTTGAAGAAATTAATTGGCAATAGTTAACACTCATCTTTATTCTTTTACTTCTAACCAACACCCCAACATATCTTACTATGGTGTTTGTTCTCTTCCCCCCCAGGAAAATTATTTTACTTCCAAAAAATATCATCCAAGACCTTTAGTTGTCAAATATGGTAGATATATATGAGCTTATAATACTGAATTCCCCACATCCTTTAGCATTTATGATTATTTTCTTATTCTTGAAACTGTATTCTAACATAATTATCTTCTGTTTTCTCCAATTTCTGTTCTTTCCTTTCTGGTCAGTCTTTTTGGCATATGGTTTATCTGTTTGTTCCTAGGGTTTCAGCCCCAGGTCTCCTCCCCTGCACAGTCTCCTTAGGAATATAGCTAATACTTTTGGAATATTTTACACTACTTTTGTAAGTGTATTATAAATATTATGTCAAAATTTCACATTTTTACTTCTATATCATACACACTTTACTGATAAAGAAACTTAGATATTAAAAGGTTAATTGAATTTCTGAGGTCACACAGTAATTAAGGAATTTGGGATTTGAATCCAATCAGACTGATTCAAGAATAGATTTATTGGGGGGGTTGTCCTAAGATGGTGGAGGAATAGAACTGGGGAGACCACTTTCTCCCCCACAAATTCATCAAAAGAACATTTGAATGCTGAGTAAATTCCACAAAACAACTTCTGAATGCTGGCAGAGACATCAGGCACCCAGAAAAGCAGCCCACTGTCTTAGAAAGGAGGTAGGAAAAAATATAAATGATAAAAAGAGAGACAAAAGAGGTAGGGACGGAGATCCGTCCCAGGAAGGAAGTCTTAAAAAAGAGAGAAGTTTCCAAACACCAAGAAACACTCTCACTGGAAAGTCTGTGGTGAACTCTGGAATCTCCGAGGGCAACATAACCCGGAGGAAAAATAAATAAATAATTAAAACCCACAGATTACATGCCCAACAATAACTCCCAGGGAAGAAGCAGAGGCAGACACCCGCATCCACCACTAGCAAGCGGGGCTGGACAGGGAGGCTCAGGCTGCATTGCTTAGAGTAGGGACCAGGCCTGCATGCCCTGAGGGCAATCTGAGAAGCTAACTGGAGATAACAAAGCAGACTGTGGAATAGCTACCCAGCGAAAGGTGAAAAGCCCTAACCTAAGACCGCCAGGCCCGCTAACAGAGCAAAGGACTGACTAGAGCTAGCCAGCTGCGGACGGACCCTCCCCAGCTGAGACAATCAGGCGAGGGCAGCCAGAGCTGGAAGTGGGCAATCGCGGCCCCAGAGAGGCATCATCTACCAAACTGCAAGCAAGCTTCGTTGCTCACCAAGACTTTGTGGGATTCTGGCCGGTCGACATCGCCTGAGAAGGTGTGCCTGATGTACACCCAGAAAACTGAGCGGCAGGGACAAGGAGGCGATAAGTTGCAGTGACTGCGCTCACCAAATACCTGGTCACCTGAGCTGCTCAGACCGAGGAAGGGCACAAAACGCAGGCCCAACTGAGTCTGCGCCTTTGTGGAGTACCCGAGTACCTGAACCTGAGTGGCTTAGACCTGGGAAGTGTATGCAAACCAGGGCCCGCATCAGACAGTTCCTGGCAGAGCAACCAAGAGCCTAAGCAGTGTAGACAGGGAAAGCACACACACTGTGAGTGGGGGCAAACCCAGTGTGGCCGAGACACTGCAAGCACTCTGCAATGCGAGCACTTGTGTGAGGGCGGAAATTAGACACTGAAGAGACCAGCAAACAGAATAAGCTAAAACAGAGGGAACTGCCTTGGAAGTGACAGATGGAGAAGTCTTGAGGCTACTGCAAGAATAAAACCAAAAACCAGAGGCAGGAGGCTTAAGTCCAAATCCTGAGAACACCACAGAACTCCTGACTCCAGGGAACATTAATCAATAGGAGCTCATCAAACACCTCCATACCCACACTGAAACCAAGCACCACCCAAGGGTCAACAAGTTCCAGAGCAAGACATACCATAAAATTCTCCAGCAACACAGGAACATAACCCTGAGACTCAACAGACAGGCTGCCCAAAGTCACTCCAAACCCATTGATATCTCATAACTCATTACTGGACACTTCATTGGACTCCAGAAGAAGAAATCTAGCTCCACCCACCAGAACACCTACACAAGCTTCCCTAAGCAGGAAACCTTGACAAGCAACCCATCCAACCCCACCCACAGCAAGAAAATTCCACAATAAAGAGAACTCCACAAACTGCCAGAATACAGAAAGGCCACCCCAAACACAGCAATATAAGCAAGATGAAGAGGCAGAGAAATACCCAGCAGGTAAAGGAACAGGATAAATGCCCACCAATCCAAACAAAATAGGAAGAGATAGGGAGTCTACTTGATAAAGAATTCCAAATAACAATAGTGAAAATGATCCAAAATCTTGAAAACAAAATGGAGTTACAGAAAAATAGCCTGGAGACAAGGATCGAGAAGATGCAAGAAAGGTTTAATAAGGACCTAGAAGAAATAAAAAAGACTCAGTCAATAATGAATAATGGAATAAATGAGATCAAAAACACTCTGGAGGGAACAAAGAGTAGAATAACGGAGGCAGAAGATAGAATATGCAAGGCAGAAGACAAAACGGTAGAAATAAATGAAATAGAGAGGAAAGAAGAAAAACTAATTAAAAGAAATGAGGACAAACTCAGAGACCTCTGGGACAATGTTAAACACCCCAACATTCAAATCATAGGAGTCCCAGAAGAAGAAGACAAAAGGAAAGACCATGGGAAAATAGTTGAGGAGATAGTAGTTGAAAACTTCCCTAAAATGGGAAAGGTAATAATCACCCAAGTCCAAGAAACTCAGAGTCCCAAACAGGATAAGCCCAAGACGAAATACCCCAAGACACATATTAATCAAATTAACAAAGATCAAACACAAAGAACAAATATTAAAAGCAGCAAGGGAAAAACAACAAATAACACACAAGGGGATTCCCATAAGGACAACAGCTGATCTTTCAATAGAAACTCATCAGGCCAGGAGGGAATGGCAGGACATACTTAAAGTGATGAAAGAAAATAACCTACAGCCCAGATTACTGTACCCAGAAAGGATCTCATTCAAATATGAAGGAGAAATCTAAAGCTTTACAGACAAGCAAAAGCTGAGAGAATTCAGCATCACCAAACCAGCTCTCCAACAAACGCTGAAGGATATTCTCCAGACAGGAAAAACAGAAAGGGTGTATAAACTCGAACCCAAAACAATAAAGTAAATGGCAACATGATCATACTTATCAAGGATTACCTTAAATGTAAATGGGTTGAATGCTCCAACCATAAGACTAAGACTGGCTGAATGGATACAAAAACAAGACCCCTCTATATGTTGTCTACAAGAGACCCACCTCGAAGAAAGGGACACATAGAGACTGAAAGTGAAGGGCTGGGAAAAGATATCCCATGCAAATAGAGACCTAAAGAAAGCAGGAATAGCAATATTCATATCAGACAAAATAGACTTTAAAACAAAGACTGTGAACGGACACAAAGAAGGACACTACATAATGATCAAAGGATCAATCCAAGAAGAAGATACAAAAATTATAAATATATAAGCACGCAACATAGGCGCACCACAATATCTAAGATAAATGGTAACAAGTATGAAGGGAAATTAACAATAACACAATAATAGTGGGAGACTTTAATACCCCACTCACATCGATGGATAGATCAACTAAACAGAAAATTAACAAGGAAACACAAACTTTAAATGATACAATAGACCAGTTAGACCTAATAGACATCTATAGGACATTTCACCCCAAAACAATGAATTTCACCTTTTTCTCAAGTGCACACGGAACCTTCTCCAGGATAGATCACATCCTGGGCCATAAATCTAGCCTTGGTAAATTCAAAAAAATTGAAATCATTCCAAGCATCTTTTCTGACCACAATGCAGTAAGATTAGATCTCAATTTCAGGAGAAAAACTATTAAAAATGCCAACATATGGAGGCTGAACAACACTCTGCAGAATAAGCAACAAATCATAGAAGAAATCAAAAAAGAAATCAAAATATGCATAGAAATGAATGAAAATGAAAACACAAACCCAAAACCTGTGGGACACTGTAAAAGCAGTGCTAAGAGGAAGGTTCATAGCAATACAGGCATACCTCAAGAAACAAGAAAAAAGTGAAATAAATAACCTAACTCTACACCTAAAGAAACTAGAAAAGGAAGAAAAGAAGAACACCAGGGTTAGTAGAAGGAAAGAAATCTTAAAAATTAGGGCATAAATAAATGCAAAAGAAACAAAAGAGACCATCACAAAAATCAACAAAGCCAAAAGCTGGTTCTTTGAGAGGATAAATAAAATTGACAAACCACTAGCCAGACTCATCAAGAAACAAAGGGAGAAAAATCAAATCAATAAAATTAGAAATGAAAATGAAGAGATCACCAAAGACAACATAGAAATACAAAGGATCATAAGAGACTACTATCAGCAATTATATGCCAATAAAATGGACAACTTGGAAGAAATGGACAAATTCTTAGAAAAGTACAACTTTCCAAAACTGAACCAGGAAGAAATAGAAAATCTTAATAGACTCATCACAAGCACAGAAATTGAAACTGTAATCAGAAATCTTCCAGCAAACAAAACCCCAAGTCCAGACGGCTTCACAGCTGAATTCTACCAAAAATTTAGAGAAGAGCTAACACCTATCCTACTCAAACTCTTCCAGAAAATTGCAGAGGAAGGTAAACTTCCAAACTCATTCTATGAGGCCACCATCACCCTAATACCAAAACTAGACAAAGATACCACAAAAAGGAAAACTACAGGCCAATATCACTGATGAACATAGATGCAAAAATCCTTAACAAAATTCTAGTAATCAGAATCCAACAACACATTAAAAAGATCATACATCATGACCAAGTGGGCTTTATCCCAGGGATGCAAGGATTCTTCAATATCTGCAAGTCAATCAATGTAATACACCACATTAACAAATTGAAAAATAAAAGCCATATGATTATCTCAATAGATGCAGAGAAAGCCTTTGACAAAATTCAACATCCATTTATGATAAAAATCCCCCAGAAAGCAGGAAGAGAAGGAACATACCTCAACATAATAAAACTTATATATGACAAACCCACAGCAAACATTATCCTCAATGGTGAAAAATTGAAAGCATTTCCCCTAAAGTCAGGAACAAGACAAGGATGCCCACACTCACCACTACTATTCAACATAGTTTTGGAAGTTTTGGCCACAGCATTCAGAGCAGAAAAAGACATAAAAGGAATCCAAGTTGGAAAAGAAGAAGTAAAACTCTCACTGTTTGCAGATGACATGATCCTCTACATAGAAAACCCTAAAGACTCCACCAGAAAAGTACTAGAGCTAATCAATGAATATAGTAAAGTTGCAGGGTATAAAATCAACACACAGAAATCCCTTGCATTCCTATACAGTAATAATGAGAAAATAGAAAGAGAAATTAAGGAAACAATTCCATTCACCTTTGCAACGAAAAGAATAAAATACTTAGGAATATATCTACCTAAAGAAACAAAAGACCTATATATAGAAAACTTTAAAACATTGGTGAAAGAAATCAAATAGGACACTAATAAATGGGAGAAATATACCATGTTCGTGGATTGGAAGAATCAATATAGTGAAAATGAGTATACTATCAAAAGCAATCTATAGATTCAATGCAACCCCTATCAAGCTACCAATGGTATTTTTAAGAGAACTAGAACAAATAATTTCACAATTTGTATGGAAATACAAAAAACCTTGAATAGCCAAAGCAATCTTGAGGAGAAAATAATGGAACTGGAGGAATCAACCTGCCTGACTTTAGGCTCTACTACAAAGCCACAGTCATCAAGACAATATGGTACTGGCACAAAGACAAAAATATAGATCAATGGAACAAAATAGAAAGTCCAGAGATAAATCCATGCAGCTACAGACAAAGGAGGCAAGAATATACAATGGAGAAAAGACAACAGACAACACAGACATATGGATCTCTTTAACAAGTGGTGCTGGGAAAACTGGTCAACCACTTGCAAAAGAATAAAACTAGAACACTTTCTAACACCATACACAAAAATAAACTCAAAATGGATTAAAGATCTAAATGTAAGACCAGAAACTATAAAACTCAAGGCAAAACACTCTCCGACATAAACCACAGTAGGATCCTCCATGACCCACCTCCCAGAATACTGGAAATAAAAGCAAAAATAAACAAATGGGACCTAATTAAAATTAAAAGTTTCTGCACAACAAAGGAAATTATAAGCAAGATGAAAAGACAGCCTTCAGAAAGGGAGAAAATAATAGCAAATGAAGCAACTGATAAAGGATTAATCTCCAAAATATACAAGCAGCTCCTGCAGCTCAATTCCAGAAAAATAAACGACCCAATCAAAAAATGGGCCAAAGAACTAAACAGACATTTCTCCAAAGAAGACATACCGATGGCTAACAAACACATGAAAAGATGCTCAACATCACTCATTATCAGAGAAATGCAAATAACCACAATGAGATACCATTTCACACCAGTCAGAATGGCTGCTATCCAAAAGTCTACAAGCAATAAATGCTGGAGAGGGTATGGAGAAAAGGGAACCCTCTTACACTGTTGGTGGGAATGCAAACTAGTACAGCCACTATGGAGTAGTGTGGAGATTCCTTAAAAAACTGGAAATAGAACTGCCATACGACCCAGCAATTCTACTTATAGGCATACACACCAAGGAAACCAGAATTGAAAGAGACACATGTACTCCAATGTTCATCACAGCACTGTTTATAATAGCCAGGACATGGAAGAAACCTAGATGTCCATCAGCAGACAAATCGATAAGAAAGCTGTGGTACACAATGGAGTATTACTCAGCCATTAAAAAGAACACATTTGAATCAGTTCTAATGAGGTGTATGAAACTGGAGCCTATTATACAGAGTGAAGTAAGCCAGAAAGAAAAACACCAATACAGTACTAACGCATATATATGGAATTTAGAAAGATGGTTATGATAACCCTGTACGTGTGACAGCAAAAGAGACACAGATGTATAAAACAGTCTTTTGGACTCTGTGGGAGAGGGCGAGGGTCAGATGATTTGGGAGAATGGCATTGAAACATGTATATTATCACATGTAAAACGAATCGCCAGTCCAGGTTCGATGCATGATACAGGTTGTTCAAGGCTGGTGCACGGGGATGACCCAGAGGGATGGGATGGGGAGGGAGGCGGCAGTGGGGTTCAAGATGGGGAACACATGTACACCCGCAGTGGATTCATGTCAATGTATGGCAAAACCAATACAATATTGTAAAGTAATTAGTCTCCAATTAAAAAAGAATTTTAAAAAAAGAACAGATTTATTGACCTCTTTCTGCATTATAATTTAGACCATTTAATTGACTATCCCTTTACCATGATGATTCTCAAATCTTTGTCTCCACCTCAAATAACTCTAACTATTCTGATATCCACCTGCTAATTGAACACCTCCACTTACTGTCCCACATCATTTTAAAAGCTACATGACCCCCAAACTGAACTCTCACCTTCACACAGTATTTTTTCCTAAATTTCTTGTTAAACATCACCATGATCCCCACACAAGTCTCAAATATCCAAGTCCAATTCCTTCCTCTCCCCCATCCCTACTGATCTCACTTTCAGTCCCAAAGTTCAAGAGGTTTTTCCAACTGTATATTCTTATACACATTCACTATTTTGCATTTACATCAGTGCTCTGATAGTCCATGTTTTCTTTATTATTCATCTGTACAATATTGCCTTCTCAACTGGTCTATCTAAACTTACTTACTGATCTTGCTTATATTCTTCTTACTGCTGTCCAAGTGAATGTTCAAATACATTGATTTGACTGAGACATTTCTCTATTTTACAGCATTTAATGGCTTACTGTCACTTTCAAAACAATAGCTTAATTATTTTGCAAAAAGTATATGGGTCAACATCTTTGTCTGCCTCTTGTTTATATAATTATCCTTCCCTCCTATCAACATGCTTGCATCCTAAGTTCCAGTCATACTAACCACTTAAAATTCCTCTGAAGTGCCATTCTTTCCTCATGATTTCCTTTGGACCGAACCCTTTTAATCTCAACACAAACTATTCATACTTTACAGCCAGCTGAGATGTTTCATCTTTCAAATGAGCTTTCCTTGATCTTCACCCTGGGCCTAGTTATCTCAAATACCCAATCCACAGTGTCTTTAGAATGCTTACATCATTTGACAAAAGAACACCCACACTTTAATGAAGCTGTATATGAACGATCTGTTTCCAGGTTGCTATCTTTGTTCTTTCCTCACTTAGTCCAGTGTCTGGCTCACAGCTGAAATCTCAGTGAATGATAAGTAAAAGCTTATATAACTAAAGTCTACATTTATTTCCTATTCCCTATAGAATAGACATTATTTTCCAAGTCTACATTCTTCAGAATACTATATAATAGCTATTTTTGCAAATATCCTTACCATTTTTATATACAGAATAAAATAATGCATCCTTATAACAGTTCTTTCTTTTAAAAACCATTGCTGAACAACATCCAAATAGCCATTCTGTTTTCTTATCACAGAAATCCTATCTTCAAATTTCTAACACACTGATGATAAGAAATGAATAGAAATCATAAGCTTTAGACTGCTAGTAATAACAACATGACTTGAAATGAACTTTTAAAAATAATGAAATTTCATGTGGTATTTTTTTCCATTTAAGACTTCTTTTTTCATTGCTTTGAGAAAAGAAACAATTTTACTGCTGCAAAGGGTATCAAGTTATCTTACAAAATTAGAGATGTCTGAATGATTTATGTTAGAATTAAATAAGGTCTCTTAAATCATTTGTCAATAACCACTGTGCTCAGTTTTAAGAATGTATCTGGTTGTTTAATTACCACTATTTTTTGTAATATCCAGTCTCTAGTTATCTACAGTGTGTTTCCAAATGATAAACCAAGTTAAAAGATGGAACTAATACTGTTAAGGTCATGAAAATATTATTCCTGCATGAGAAATAATAACATGTGAACTTTAGTAATTAAGCCTGAATAATTATAGTCAGGTTGAAATTTTTAGTGACCCTAAAAACCTAAAAGACATTCTTACTACAAATAAAAGTAAATACTGATATGCCCATAAATTCATTAAACAGTAAAATCCAACTCATTAGCATGTAATATAAAATCATAAGTAAGAAATATTGCTAAGATAAAATCCACAATGGACCAATAAATAAATGTGGAATATTGAAGGACTATATCCCAGTCTTTTGACACTTACCCAATTAGGGTGAGCCCTGCTACCTACAAACTGTCTAAATATTGGGCTGTGAGGACTAACTCTGAAGTCACAATCTATAACCAACTTTTCTAATAGTGCATCCAATAAACTGACCTATTCCTTTGTTATGAAGCAACATCAAGTTGAAAAATCCTTCCAGAATTCTTGCTTTGTTCACAGGCTTTGTCCATTTCTCCATTGAACTCTTCTTCTTAGACTATCCCTCATCTCCCTGACTCCTAATCTCCTGTTCCCTCTTGCTTTCTCATGTGGTGTTTTGAGAGCATTCTCTGGTGGCTCAGTTGGAAAAGAATCTGCCTGCAATGCAGGAGACTCCAGTTCAATCCCTGGGTTGGGAAGATCCCCTGGAGAAGGAAATGGCAACCTACTCCAGTATTCTTGCCTAGGAAATCTCATGGACAAAGGAGCCTGGCAGACTGCAGTTCCTGGGGTTGCAAGAGTCAGACACAACTTAGCAATTAAACCACCACACCATGGTGTTTTGTACCTGGTAACTTATGTGGTCCTTTAGTCACTAACCTTTGTTATAAACTGTGCTTTCTTCTCTATATCTATTCCCTCACTCAATCCAGGACACTCCTGCAGAGTACCATATTAGTCCCACAGTTCATGTATTAATCAAGGTAGGCCATGTTGAGCTGTAGTAATAAATTTAAAGAAATCTGTGGCTTAAAGCAAAATCTCTGGGCTCACTCTAAGTCTGTTGCAGGTCCAGAAGATCTGTAAGGCAACATCAATCCAAGCAATGAGTCAGGGATTTGGATGGGTCCATTTTGTGGTTCTACAATCTTAAGAGGAAGCTTATGATCACTGTGGCAGGAGAAAAAAATAACTCAGGAGTCTCACAACAGTTTTTAAATGCTCTGTCCTCAAAGAAACAAAGGTTACTCTCACAGTCTAGTAGCTCGACAAATCACATAGTCCCATCTTATTCAAAAGAAGATGACAAATGTGAAGACATATACACATTTGGTAACCAATACATATCTCATCCAGATAACACCTTTTACCACTTCAAATTATAGTGGTGGTCCCAATTAAATTAGTTTTATACTCAAATTAAAAGAGAATAACCAAATTTAAGAAAAATGATGAACTTTAAATGACAAGTTTACTTCTGAAAAATCACATTTCTGTTTTTTTTTTTAATTAAATGAGAATGAGAGGCTTAAAGTTTAATAAAAGTTTTCAAGGATAGCATAAACCAAGATTCTGTTGTTCACATGAATCCCTTTGTCTTCTATGAAATAACAGAAAAATGGGATGGGGTGATTACTCAGTAAAAATAACATGCATTATAGGTATTTTTAAACTTTTAAAATGAGCAACAGAAGTTCAGAATTTCATCTGAACATCATAAATCACATCTCTCCTTGTTCATGTATATATGTGTTTGCGTGCATGTATGTACATATACACACACATGCACAAACACACACTGAAAACTACTGACTAGTGATTTCTTAGTCTAATGAAGGAGATTCTGAAGCACATAGGTAAATTCAAGTACAAATTAAGAAATTTGTGTGATAAAAAGAAAAAGTCTACTTTTTTGAGAGCCTGCAGTAGAGTCAGCTAAATCAAATAGATTATTTGGTGGAAAGAGTGAAAGAGATTCAAAAGAATCATAAATATGCATGGTTTACAAAGAAGCTGTATCTCCTCCATTGTTATTGAAATTATAAGGCAGTTAAGGATGTAGGTATTAAACAATAAATATTTGAATAGTATTACGTGTCCAAAATTCTTGGGAGTAGTTGATTGCAAATATAGCTATAAATAAATCCCTGTCCTTGAAATGCTTACAGTCAAATAAATATATCACATTCACTCTTAATGTCTAAATAATTGAAATATGTATGGTCAACACAAAGAACATTAAAACTTGAATAGGATGTTTCATTTGAATTCACGTTATAATGTTCAAGTAGTACAACTACTTGGTATCATTATAATACCCCAAATATAACCAAAAATATATGAAATATATGCTTAAGAAATTGAAGTATCATTAGAGAAACAGATAAATTAACTACTTTGAAACAAAGTAGAATACATCAGTATTATCAGAGGTCCAAACCATGCTAACTAAACGCAAAAAATCAGGTGGTTCCAATTTGAGCTAAGAAATAAGGTACCTAGAAGAGGTCCTAAAAATACTGGGCCTTAATGGAAAACGGGAGTTCAGTTCATGAGCAAGTGAGACAAGGAGATGGACATACTAAATATTGAGTGAATCCTCAAGAGAATAAAAGAGAATATTCAGTGAATTGATAAAATATAGAGTAGGGTAGTCATGCAAGGGATTTCAAGACCAAAAAGACGGGTGGCAGAAAGATTATTAAAGGCCTCTGGACTGGAATGTCAAAATTGGGTTCTCTTTTGTACATAATTGAGTAACATGCAAAACTTTAGAAAGAAAATAAGCTAATTGATTTAAACCATACTGTATATAGTTTTACATTATTTACTCCAGTATAAAAGACAAATTGAAGAAGAGGCTCCAGGTAGTGAAACAACCATTAAAATATTTAGAAAATTGTTTATAAAATAATGATACAACTAAGGGAAGAAGAAAATAAGGAATCAGACACAACAAGTATTTTCGTAGCATGACTGATTAAAATCTAATCAGTTATCCAGAGGAAGGAAGGCAAATGCACGTGGTCCTTCTCTTGGAAACCAAAAGGAAGCCGGAAGCGAACAGTCACTGAATGAGATAAAGGATACAGAAAGAACACAAATACCTCAAACATTAAGTTCACGTTGATACTGACCATGGGCTTCCCTGGTGGCGCAGGTAAAGAACCCTCCTGCAATGCAGGAGGCATGACTTTGACCCCTGGGTTGGGAAGATTTCCTGAAGAAGAAAATGGCAACCACGTCAGTATTCCTGCCTGGAAAATCCCATGGACAAGGAAGATGGGTGGACTACAGCCCATGTGGTCGCAAGAGCCGGACACGACTAAGTGACTATACCACCACCGCCCACTGACCATATTTAGTATGTGATGAATTTGACATAAAACAGAAGATTAACATTCACATCTGTGGTCAGAAGAGAAGTCAGCGATGGAGATTACAGATGCTACTAAACTGCATGTGCCTAATATAACGGTTGAGGACATGATATAGAAAATGTCACCTGGGCCAAGATATAAGATGATACTGTTAAGTAGTTAGAATACAAAAAAGGAGTCCAGAATGGTGGTGACTAAAAGACAAAGAAAGGGAAAGCCCACAAAAATAGAACAAATGAAGGTCGGAGGACCTGAGGACCTCAGGTAAAAAAAAAACAGCACTCCTGGCTAGCCCAATTTACATAGGGCAGGCCCACAGGGAGGAGAAAAAACATATAAAAAGAGGAGTCAAAATTGGGCCAGGGGCTTTCTCTTAATGTCTTTTGTGTCGGTCCGCCCTCATGCCTCAAGGTTGTATTTTCCTTTTCTTTCTAAATAAAACTGAGCTATAACATGGGGCTGTAACACTGGTCCATCTGAGGAAATTATATGGGGCTGTAACACTGGTCCATCTGTTGCTTCAAATTTTTGTTGCAACAAGACAGAACCGAGGAAATTACAAACTCCCCCGACAATACAATATCATGGAAAAATCATTTTTGAGGAGTAATCTAAAAAATTGGGAGTCAACCAAGGAAAGTAAGAAACAAAGAGAAAGAACAGAGGCAATAGAGAAAAGCTTCAAATCTGTACACTCTGTCCCTGAACTGTTTCCAGTTTCCCAAAACTATACACAGTCCCATCCCATCCTCAGGCATTAAAAGTTTGAACCACACTGTTTCCAAAACATGCTATGCTTGCTCCCAACTCAGTGTTTCCTTGTCCTATTTAAATAGCCTAGAATTCCCACCCACTAATCCTTTCAAATACCACTTACCCTATGAAATTCCCCCACTCTTTGTCTCACAGTGTTTTACTCAGCAAACTTCATTAGAGCACACATCACCCTGTATGGTCATTATTTTTACATCTGTTTCCCTCAAGTAAATGGGAACTACAGGTGGGTCAAGGAGGGCCTTATTCAACTTCTAAAGCCAAGGCTTTGCATATAAGGGGCATCTAAAGAACACTTATTGAATGCAGAAGGCTTGCTGCTGCTGCTGCTGCTAAGTCGCATCAGTCATGTCCGACTCTGTGAGACCCCATAGACAGCAGCCCACCAGGCTCAGCCGTCCCTGGGATTCTCCAGGCAAGAACACTGGAGTGGGTTGCCATTTCCTTCTCCAGCAGAAGGCTTAGTTGATAGTAATGCTATAGGATTTTCAGCAGTTAGAATTAGCACGGAGAATAGGAAGTTGTATTTGCTATTTAGAAGGAAGTGATGACCTTTGTGTAAGGTTGGACCCTGGTGGCCTTCTTGGCTTCCCCTTCCCGGTGGCTATCTTGGCTCCTTCTTCCCCTCTCCATCCCCCACCAGAGGGAAAAAGTCCCACCAAACCGCTGAGGAATTTCTGACGTAATAACCCTCTGCCAAGATCTACCCCCTTTCCTGACCTCCAGAGTGACCAACCCGGTCTAGCTGACCACTCACAATCTCGCATTCCCGAGCCTTACCTTATCTTAGGCCTGTCCAGGTTATATGATACCACTTCCTGCCCCGAAGGCATAAAAATCGCACCCTGCCTTTGTTCGGGGCAGAACTCCTTGTGGCCATTCTTGCGGTCAGTGGGTTCTGCCGGGGAGCGCACTGCCAATAAAGCCTGTTACTTTCCCTTGGTGTCTGGGTTATTTCCTTACAGCTTGAGACCCCCGTTTCCGCGACCTTACACTTTGTATGAATGATTTCACTGCAGTACTGTGGGTAGAAGCCAGATAATAAAGGATTAAGGAAGGAGTGGGTAGTAATTAGATAGAAAAGCTACAGATCACTTTATCTATAATTTGCCTCTAAAGGGCAATTGAGAGATGAGAGAGTAACTTGACAGGGAAGAAGTGTTGAGGGATGAAATTGTAAGGATAAGAAAATCTTGAGTAAATTTTAAAGCTAAAAGTAGATATTTAAGAAATCAAATAATAGGAGTAACTGTGTGATATAGAGAGGGATTAAGAGAGAGAGAAACCAAGGGCACAGGTATGTTTGTGTTTGGTCGCTCAGTCATGTCCAACTGTTTGCAACCTCATGGACTGTAGCCCACCAGGCTCCTCTGTTCATGGAATTTCTCCAGGCAAGAATACTGGAATGAATTGCATTTTTCTCCTCCAGGGGATCTCCCAGACCCAGGGATCTAACCCACGTCTCCTGTCTCCTGTGTCTCCTTCATTGGCAGGCAGATTCTTTACCACTGATCGACCTATAGGCACAGGTATATGCATGCTAAATCGCCTCAGTAGTGTCCAACTCTGTAATACCCTACGGACATCAGCCTGCCAGGCTTCTCCGTCCATGGGATTCTCCAGGCAAGAATACTGGAGTGGGTTGCCATGCCCTCCTCCAGAGGATTTTCCTGACCCAAGGATTGAACCTGAGTCTTTTAAGTCTACCTGCACTGAAGGCAGTTCTTTACCATTAGCGACACCTGGGAAGCCCAAGGGCACAGATAGCCGAAAGCAGATGAGAAACATTCCTCTTCTGAGATTAGAAGGTAAAGGAAAGGTTGTCCCTGTAGAAATCTTCTATTGTAGATGAGAAAAACTGAGAGATCTCTCTTCTAACTGCATGGCTTCTCTGATTAGGTGGTGAATTATTCTGCCATCTTCCATGAGGGTAGGAGTAAGGAATGAAATATGAAAAACTGGATATTGAATAAAGGAAGATAGCATAATTATCGGAGAAGGCAATGGTCCCCCACTCCAGTACTCTTGCCTGGAAAATCCCATGGACGGAGGAGCCTGGTAGGCTGCAGTCCATGGGATCGCTAAGAGTCAGACACGACTGAGCAACTTCACTTTCACTTTTCACTTTCATGCATTGAAGAAGGAAATGGCAACCCACTCCAGTGTTCTTGCCAGGAGAATCCCAGGGATGGGGGAGCCTGGCAGGCTGCCATCTATGGGGTCACACAGAGTCGGACACAAGTGAAGTGACTTAGCAGCAGCAGCAGCATAACTATATAATTTAGTAACAAACAGAAAAATCCATTATATTTGAACTGAGACTAAATATTTAAAAGTCCCATAATTAAGTAACTAATTAATAAACTTTAACATCTTTTTCATACGTAGTAAATATGAGTCTGGTTAACAAAATACCTCAGTTAATAGAGAGTTATATAAACCATAAGCTAGCTTGATAATTTTGACAGGGATATTTTTCTTAAATTGCCCTTAGTACCAAAATTAGATGACTCTTAACTTTGACTCTATTACCTATCTGCAATAGAAAATACTTCAGAATCTTACTCTGCCTTGGAGTCAGGAGAATCACCTCTAATTTTCATGGTACTTGTAGTCTAAAAATATAAATCAAGAAATTTAAGGTCAGTAGAAATCTAGAAAAAATAATTAACAGTGTGTGTTTTGTTATATACATATTCCTTACATTAGACTGCACTAACCCCAAAGTCAATTTTTCAAGTTTTCAAAACTGTCTTCTTTAGAAAAATGTGGCTTAAAATAGACTAAAACAATTTAAAAACACAATGCTTAAGTCAAAAATTATTTAGAGATTCTACATTTTTTCCAAACCCTAATGATACTTGAATTTTTCTTACTTTAATCCACTGTAAAGTACCACATATTCATTGTGTCTTTATTGTCCTCAAATATCACCCGGTTTCTGAAACAGCACTGTGGATAAGAGGCTGAGGTTTGACATCAAACAATCCTATTTAAATGCTCAATCCACCATTTACTAGTTAAGTGATCTTGGCAAGAGCTTTCAACTGTCCACACCTGTTGCCTCTTTTGTGCATTGGGGATACCACCACCAATCTCATAGGTTTGTAATGAAGATAAACAATTGGCTGCACATAAACCATATAAAAATGTGCCTGGCCCAGAATAAGCTCTCAGTCAATGGCAGCTGGACTTTCCAGGTGGTGCTAATTATGAAAAACCTTCCTGTCAATGCAGGAGTCACAGGAGATGCAAGTTCGATCCAAGGGCTGGGAAGATCTCCTGAAGCATGGCAACCCACTCAATTATTCTTTTCTGGAGAATCCCATGGACTGAGGAGCCTGGCAGGATATGGTCCATAGGGTCTCAAAGAGTCAGACATAACTAAAGAGACTTAGCAAGCACACAATGGCAGCTATTGTTATCAGTGATAGTGTTCTTCAGTTCTAGCATTTTCCTTCTGACATTTTTCCTTTCTTACTGAAACAAAGGTGCTTTTTTTTTTCTTTTATCAACTACTAGCTGTGAAGGAAAAGTTGTTAATCTATTAAATAAATTTTAAAATATTACCAATATATCACACAGTGTAATAGTAGTATTTCTGGACAAATCAACTCTGTAAAGAAATCTATCACATTAGATAAATATGCTAATGAAAATATAAAAACTAAATGCAGAGATTAAACTTTTCTTATTAAAATGCTTTATAGAGAACAGACTTTTGCATAACTTTCAAAAGTGTCATGTCTTTATGAGTAACATTTGCAATTTAGAGTTATATCTACTATATACATATTATTAAAAATAAAAATGTACTCAAGTGCATTCTGATAAAATATTAACATGAAATATTATAATCAATTACTAAAAACTTCAGTGTTTAATATTCCATTCATAGCATTGCTCCTATTTTCTCTCTTCTTCCTCACTAACTAATTTATTTTGGTTTTCTTTCTTATATTAATACAGTGTTCCAGTGGTTAGTCAGGTATTTATTACCCATATGAAAGACATTTTCCCAAAATTCTCCATTTGTATTTACCTCAGTGGAAATAGCTGAGTGAAAATTAAATCAAATAATGCAGCCAAATTAATCAAGTATTTAATGATGTTTGTTTCCACATGCATGAAAATGTAATTGAAAAAGTAACATTATTGAGGTAATTAATATTGAAACTTTTACAAAATATTATAATGCTGGATTGAATGAATATACACTCTAAATACTATTAGTAAGAAAAAGAATGTACTTAACAAAAAGAAAATCACATTAAATTTTGGATGAAAATCTGCAGTTATGGATATGCCTTTCTCTTGACTAACCCCGAAGTCCAAATCCCTCCAGACATAGAAGTTACTCTAATATATCTATGTGTCTCATAATGCAAATAGATCAAATTGACATTGAAAAGAGGAGCCAAGGACTACTAAGCCAGATGTTTTTCTGAAAATTAAGAGAGCCATGATATGCATACTGTTTGCTGTAAGAGGATCCATAAGAGGATCTGCTCCACTAACCTCCCTTTTGTGTGTCTGTGTGTGTATTCAGTTGTGTCCGACTCTTTGCAACCCTGTGGACTGTAGCTGGCCAGACTCCTTTGTCTATGGGATTCTCCAGGCAAGAAGACTGGAGTGGGGCTGCCATTTCCTACCAGAGGGGATCTTCCCAACCCAGGGATCAAACCCACATCTCTTACATCTCCTTCACTGGCAGGTGGATTCTTTACCACTGAGCCACCTGGGAAGCTTCCTTGAAAAAGTGAAAAGTGAAATCACTCAGTCGTGTCCGACTCTTTGCCACCCCATGGACTGTAGCCTACCAGGCTCCTCAGTCCATGGAATTTTCCAGGCAAGAGTACTGGAGTGGGTTGCCATTTCCTTCTCCAATTAGGACCCTATAATTACAGCAGAGGGGGGCTGGGAACTAGATCTATTTACAGCACAGCACAACGCACCTCTGCAGAGCCTCGTCACTGTGTAAGAAGCTCATTTATTTTGAAGACTAAGAGGGCTTTTGCTTTGATTCACTAGCATAAAAGTTAAAGAGGTTACCACAACAGAAACAGTAAAACCCAAATTAGCAATTAATGAACAGTAAAAGACAACAAACAGCATACTTTCAGTATTCAGTATTGAAATTTTTCTCAATAATGCTTCAACTATCAGTATTACAAGATGGTCAGGAATGAGTGCGGGAGTTAAGTTTAGTTGCAACTCATTGTATTCTTTTGTCTTTTCCATTCAGTTATTAGATCACCAAGTTATATCATAGTGCTACCACATAATATCCTTTCACTTTGAATGACTACATCTAAATACAGTTGATTTGGGGAAAGATTCAATACTTAAGCCTTCATATTTAATAACAAAGTGTATCCTTTCTATATCCAACTATAGATTTTTTTCAGCAGTCATGTGTCAAGAATGTATTCAGTTTGGGCATTTTCGTGGCGCTATAGTGAACATTGGGTTTTCCTGGTGGCTCAATCAGTAAAGAATCTGCCTGCAATGCAGGAGATTCAGGTTTGATCTCTGGGCTGGGAAGATCCCCTGAAGACGGAAATGGCAACCCATTCCGGTATTCTTGCCTGGAAAATCCCATGGACAGAGGAGCCTGGAGGACTAAAGTCCATGGGGTTGTAAAGAGTCAGATATGACTGAGCAACTAAACCACCACCACCATAGTAGACACTAAAAGAGGAACAATAAATAATTCAAAGCCTACACCCTCAAAGCCTGCTATCTAGTGGAGCCTGCAGAGTCGGATTAAGAAAGAGCTGTGAAGCTATATTTATTTCCATGATAGTGATATATATATATATATGATATATATATATATATATAATAGAGTTTGTAGGGCAAGCCTGAGAGGCCAGCTAAGTCTGATTAGAAGTTTGTAGGGCAAGCCTGAGAGGCCAGCTAAGTCTGATTAAGAAAGAACTGTGAAGCTATATTTATTTCCATGATAGTGATATATATATATAATATATATATATATATAATAGAGTTTGTAGGGCAAGCCTGAGAGGCCAGCTAACCCAGACAGGGGTAGACACAAGGGCAATCAGATTTGAACTGTTTTCATTCAAATACAGTGATGGAAATGTTCTGTCCACACAATTCTCTTAATCCCACCTAACATCTCAACAACAACAAATTAGCATTTTGAATACTTTAATTGGCTTTTTGGATGTGATGGAAAGAACACAATCTTGGATGTGTGTGGTGGGGAGGAGGTGGCAGAGGGTGTACAGGTGTAAAAGTCTAGGGACCTGGGTACCAGGAATGAAAAGCCTTCAGGAGATTTGGCAGTGCTCTCCCTCAGTGCCTCTCAGGGGCCATCTGATCTCCTTCACATGGGGTCTCTGCATAACTCTCTATTCTTTGCTTTGTGACTTCTGCTCCCTCATAATTGCAGCCATGGCTTTCCTGATTCAGCTCCTCCCACTAGCAGATTTCTTCTCTGCTCCATAGATATACACACCTCAGATTCTTAAGCCACATAAGGCATAGAAGAATGGGTTAGCTGTCTGTGGGTCAGGAGGCCATCCAAACCTACCAGTTTGAGACAAGAAAATGGCCCAAACCATATGAGTCCATTGAGGCAGCTGTTCCTGTCAGCAGGCAGATTGGAGGCAGGCATGAACTGACCTCTGAGATTTAAGCTATCTCCTGACGAGGTTTAAGGCACTTTCTGACTCTTTCCTGTTTTAACCTTTGTTCTTATTACTTTGACTTTTAGAATCCTGTGGCTTCTTGCAGTTCTCTAAAATTTGATCTATGGCTGCAGAACCTAATTGTTTTAACTCAATTCCCAAATATCTTTGCCCTGCTGCCTTCCATGACACAAATTTAACTTGTTCATACAAGAAAGAAAACTCTGTCCTTGGCCTTATTAGTTCTGTGCACAGACTAAGGCTTTGAGTTTAAACTTCCTATGGTCATTTCTACTATGATTCTCTAATCAAACTCTGATGGTGGTATTTTTCTTCATTTCAGGATAATTCATGCATTCATTAAATATTTATTTAGCTTGTATTATGTGCCAGGAAATGTTGTAAATGCTGAGGTTATAGCCAAATACAAGCAAAATAATTTTTTAATCATCAGAAAATTCTATAAAATAAAATATTAAAAATAATGACAAATTCTGCAACCAAGATATAGCCCTTAGATTAACACATTTTGAATTGCCTTTCTATGATAAATTAGAACCTTTTAATTGAGTATTTTGGAAACATTTAACCACTTCCTAATGATGGAGGATAATCATTATAAGCATCTATTGTTATGTCATATAATATCTATGGTACTCTGCATATAATTCAATTATACTGCTCACAATATTGTACATCAATTACTTTCTTTTTCTCTCTCCTTTCCAAAAACAGGAGCTCCTAGAAGACATCTTATATTTCCCCTCAGTGCCTGACAGATAACTGACCTTGACTACTGAATGGGTGAGAATGAGCAGATCACAAGGATAGCATTGAAGGTTTACGTAATTTGACCATGTACATTTCCAATATGATTGTAAGTGGAAGTTAAAGAGTGTGTTTCTCTGCAGGACTGCCCAGACTTACCAGAGTCCAGTAGTTTGAACTTCAAACAGAGTGTTTTGAGAGTATTTCCTATTGATCATCTTGGAACACCAGTGAAAGAGTAAAAGGAAGCATCAGATGGCGGGAGAGGCTTTTTCATTAGAGGTTTTTAAAGTTCCTAGAGAAATAAGCTTATAACAGAATGCTGAGCACATCACCTTTCCTATTCTCAGGTGTACAGACAGCAGGTTAGACACATCTGTGCCGGGCAGAGCATCTGATTAGTGACGCATCATGTGCAATGAAGCATCCCAAAGGCCAACAAAGCTAAATGTACACACTGGAGACTTCCCTCCCATACATAATGCCAAAAAAGGAACAGGACCAAGTTTTGGATAGGAGGAACCACTCTTTAAGAGTCTTTCATGATTATCTTCTCTAACCCTTTTATTGTTTGCCCTCTAGACAATAAGGAAAAAATATGGGAATGAAAGGGGATTCCTAAGTTTTACTTAAAAAAAAAAAAATCCAACCAAGGCATATGCAGAAGACCACACTGCATGAGACACATAATATATTTCAAGAGAACAAAAAAAGTAAATAGACATCCTCTGGGTGAAAGCTCAGGACTATCCTCTCAAAACCAGAAAGAAGAGAATGCTAAACTTCATTGCCTCAAACCTTCTACACCTAAATGGTTGATTAAATTTCTCTATTCTGATCATTCATTTGAAATATACCAGCTCAAATTTTTTCAACTGTCAAATGAGATGAACATACAATTTGTGCCATGCACTATGAATTTATTCCCACTTCCAAGGTCTTCTCTTTTCTAAAACACAGTAGATAGTCTTTCTTTCCTCCCCTCCAGCCATGGCACTGAGAAAAAAATTCCATACACCTCCTTCCCTCCCAAGTACTCCCCAGCACAACTGACCTCATGATAGACCAAACTAAAACTCACCCAATATTTTTCATGTATGATTCACTAATTACCTTAAGTCAGCTCTGTGCTTGATGCTGAAGCTTTACATCAATCTTCGCAACTCATTATCCTTGCCACAGTATCAGAAAGTTAGAGGCCACCACATAATTACATTTTGTCTGTTACATTGGGACAATATGTTTGGCTTCTGTGACAAGACAGCATTCTAACAACCAAAAAATAAGCAAAATAAAGACCAAGAGAATTACATCACTAGGCATAACAATGATGCTTGGGTGAAAGTCAGCTCACATCTCATTGTTGAACTCTTCCTGGTGTAAATCTTATGAGAGCAAATGTTTTTCTCTGTCCTGTTCACATTTGTGTCCCCAGGGCCTAGAAGAATGCCATCACACACTAGGTGCTCAACAAATTCTTATTTATCAAATGAATGAATGAACATAATGGGGATTCAGCCAGATCCAGATACAAGCATATCCAATGACTAACTGAAAATGATTTAGGCTTCTAGATTATGAATGTCCCACACTATTTTCTTACTCCCCTAAAATTTTGTGCACCCCAACCCTAATCTCTTCCCTGGTGGTTCAACTGGTAAAGAATCCCCCTGCAATGTGGGAGACCTAGGTTTTATCCCTGGGTTGGGAAGATTCCCTGGAAAAGGAAAAGCCTACCTACTCCAGTATTCTGGCCTGGAGAATTCCATGAACTGTATAGTCCATAGGGTCTCAAAGAGTCGGACATGACTGAGTGACTTTCATTTCCACAACCCTAATCTCTAGGTCTCCCATGTCTGTTGATAGTGATAAAAAGGAATAGCACAATAAATTATGCATAACTTAAGGTGGCATTCAAAGATGAACTAAGACACTCCTTATGGACTTAAGAAAGTGAACGCAACCCATCACCTTCTTCTCTACAACCAGGAATACCACCTAAAACACTCAATTGTAGATGCTACGGGAAGTTCTTCCAAATGGGAACAGCACATTTTACAGTCAGCAAGAAGTTTACTGTTCACCAATCTCAAAAGGAAATTCTTCTACTCTGATTACATTTCACTGTGAATGTTTTCTGGACAAGCTGCCAGGAAACATTACATTACCTCTAAGGGGAACAGGGTAGGGAGAAATTTGAGATCACAGTGATTTAGCTACAGTTGTCTGTTCTCAAGAAAACTATAGTGTCATGACTGAGCCTTAGGTGGGTGCTGACCTGAGGTTTCCCCAGGTCATTGGAGTAGGAACAGTATAGAGGTGAGACTAATAAAATTCCCAAGATCACAAAATACTCACAACTCAATCCCAAATGGGTTCCAAAAGATTTAGAATAACCCCTTCCTTGTAGAGGGAAGGAAATAAAATCCTTCAGAGAGGTAAGGAAATAAATACCTCCAGAGAGGTAAGGAAACATACCCAAGGTTACTTGACTTAGTGGCAGATGGGGGTTCTCTCTAAGCCATAAATGCTTAGAAAGGGAAATTGTACCCACAGCATATTTGCACGCATTGCATCTGTCTACTTTTGCTGCACAGGCAGGCACATGCTATTCACTTTTAACTAGAAAGGTAAAATTGGGCCAAATAATATTTAATTCCCCACTGTAACAGTAGATTTACATTCCATATTCAGACAGCTGGCATAATTGAAGACAGCTCGGAACCCCTGAGGATATCCAAACTGTCACAATTGGAGAAAAGATTGACGTATCCTGCAGTGTAAGACCTACTCAATGACATTACAAAGCTGATTCAAAATATCATCTTTGTCGGATCTTCAATATCCAATCTATGAACAATAGACATAATTAAACATAAAAAGCTGTAAATTAAGCAGACTAAATGATGAAGCAAATCATTTCATTTTTGCACCTGTGAAGTATAGTATGCCATTGTCATTTTCCCCAAAGAAGACAGCACAGATACTCACATGAACAATTATCAAAAGAGTTCAGAGCAGTAGCAGCTATAATGGACAATAGATTTCTTTCCAAATAAAAGATTAAAAAGATATCAATGAATGTAGTTTTCAAGTCACAGTGAGAATACACAGCTGCCGCCACAGATTCTATTTAATGTATTTCAATATGACTAATTAAAGTAGAAAACTTAGGTCTCCTATTCTCAAGCTGGTAAAAAGCAGAGAACACAGAAAAACAAGTTCAAGTTATCATTTTGTATGTCTCTTCAAGAGAGTTTCTGGCTTGTTTTGTGCTTAACAGCTAAAGAAAATAGTCTGTGCAAAGAATCACCTTGCCTGGAGATGACTATCCAAAAGGCAGTGTCGTCATAGTTAAGAGTATGGGTTCTGAAGACATAGACCTGGCCACAAATCTTACTTGGACACCTGAGTATACTCAGGCTAGGCTCCTCTGTCCATGGAATTCTCTAGAAAAGAATATTGGAGTGGGTAGCCATTCCCTTCTCCAGGAGATCTTCCCAACCCAGGGATCAAACCCAGGTCTCCTGCCTTGCAGGCAGATTCTTTACCCTCTGAGCCACCAGAAAAGCCCAAGTTATTTAACACTTCCATATTTTGTTTTCTCCGTGAGTAAAATGAGGGTATCTATAGTTCCTCCCCCACTGGATTGTTGTGAGGATAGAAAGCTACAGATTAAGTAAAGCACTTGAAACACTGATACTCAGTGACCACCCAGCAAGTGTTAGCTTCTATAACTGCAGTCTAAAATGTTGCATCTGGGATTTTAAATGAAACCAACAAGAGCAGGTATTTAAGAACCTATTCTCACTCTAGCCTTTTAACGGAAGATTCATACAGCAATCAAGGCAGTTTCATCCATAAAGTGGCTCTCTAAACATTTAAATTGAAAAAAAAAAAACTTACAGTATTAAAATCAGGAAAAAAAGCAGATAAAAATATATTTTAATGTGAACTGGAAAGATACTGGTAAGGTCATTGAACATACATTGCAATCAGAGACACATAGTGTCACCTCAAGCCCGGATTGAGCTAAAAGAGCCAAGGGAAATATCTGCCAAAGAGCCCACCATGAACGAGCATAAAACCACCTGCAAAATCCGTTCAAGCATCTGTCTCTGTGAAGTGCCAAGCCTTCTCCTCCCACCCCACCAGGCCGGCCTCATCTACCAGATAGCAATACTAGATGCCCTTTTTTTTTCCAGTTCAGTATTTCTCCATTTGATCAATCCAGGAGGCATTGCATGAAACCCTACACAGCAACTCATTTTCCTTCTTTGTCACAATTTATTCCAAATATCCTTCTCCCTCTAATAGTACCTGCCAAAACCAAATCAGGCTGATCCATGTGTTCAAGTATTAGACTTTTATTTTGTACTGGACAATAGCTGATCAACAATGGTGTGACAGTTTCAGGTGGACAGCAAAGGGACTCAGCCAGACATATACATGTATCCATTCTCCCTCACACTCTCTAATTTAATGTTCGCATGGGGTCGAGGAGAGTCGGACACGACTGAGTGACTGAACTGAACTGAACTGAAATGAATCCTCAAAACTGTTATAAGAGAAATGAGAAACACACCATCCACTCAGTGGTCATTTGTCACCTTACAAGGGCTTCCCTGGTGGCTCAGAGGTTAAAGCGTCTGCCTCCAATGCGGGAGACTCGGGTTCGATCCCTGGGTCGGGAAGATCCCCTGGAGAAGGAAACGGTAACCCACTCCAGTATTCTTGCCTGGAGAATCCCATGGACGGAGAAGCCTGGTAGGCTACAGTCCACGGGGTCGCAAAGAGTCGGACACGACTGAGCGACTGAAGGGAACGGAAGGGTTCAAAGCAGGGAAGGGAGGGTGGATCACCAACAAGGGGGGTGTTTCAGCTGTAGCGGTTCTCTGAGGCAATGCAAAGGTAAGAAAGAAGCAGGAGAAATGATGACACCACTACAATATTTCTGGATGTGTAGCTAAGGATAATATTACCTACCTCCTGGGACTCTTATGAAGATTCAATAATTCAATAAGTCTAAAGTGTTTAGATTAGTTCCTGGCAGGTCCTAAGCATTCAGTAAATGTTAGTTATGATGAAATGATGATCATGATCAAGACGATGGTGATGGTGAAAGAAATTGCTAGTAGGCAATACATACCACAAACCAATAAGTGCAATTGGAGAGGATAATTAGAATACTCAGCTCTCCCTCTGATTATTGAAATTTCACATATTACAGGAGAAAATTGGAAATATCATAATAGAGATGTTTATTTCATAAGTAAGACATGAACTAGAGATGCAAAAATTGAAAGTTAAAAACAGAAAAGCCACAAGGTATGAAAAAGATGCCATGGAATTGTTAAGTTCAGCTCAGGAGATAACAAAATAATATCCCTGAATGATATTAATTAATATGCATGAAGCAGGTACAATGAGTCAGACACTGTTCTGAATTCCTTAACATATATCACTTGTTTAATCCACACAACAATCCTGTGCAGTTCAGTTCAGTTCAGTCGCTCAGTCGTGTCCGACTCTCTGCGACCCCATGAATCACAGCACGCCAGGCCTCCCTATCCATCACCAACTCCCGGAGTTCACTCAAACTCATGTCCACAGAGTCGGTGATGCCATCCAGCCATCTCATTCTCCGTCGTCCGCTTCTCCTCCTGCCCCCAACCTTTCCCAGCATCAGAGTCTTTTCCAGTGAGTCAACTCGTCGCATGAGGTGGCCAAAGTATTGGAGTTTCAGCTTTAGCATCAGTCCTTCCAATGAACACCCAGGACTGATCTCCTTTACAATGGGCTGGTTGGACCTCCTTGCGGTACAAGGGACTCTCAAGAGTCTTCTCCAACACCACAGTTCAAAAGCATCAATTCTTCGGCGATCAGCTTTCTTCACAGTCCAACTCTCACATCCATACATGACCATGGGAAAAACCATAGCCTTGACTAGACGGACCTTGGTTGGCAAAGTAATGTCTCTGCTTTTTAATATGCTATCTAGGTTGGTCATAACTTTCCTTCCAAGGAGTAAGCGTCTTTAATTTCATGGCTGCAATCAGCATCTGCAGTGATTCTGGAGACCAAAAAAATAAAGTCTGACACTGTTTCCACTGTTTTTTCATCTATTTCCCATGAAGTGATGGGACCAGATGCCATGATCTTTGCTTTCTGAATGTTGAGCTTCAAGTCAACTTTTTCACTCTCCTCTTTCACTTTCATCAAGAGGCTTTTGAGTTCCTCTTCACTTTCTGCCATAAGGGTAGTGTTATCTGCATATCTGAGATTATTGATATTTCTCCCAGCAATCTTGATTCCAGATTGTGCTTCTTCCAGCCCAGCATTCCTCATGATGTACTCTGCATATAAGTTAAATAAGCAAGGTGACAATATACAGCCTTGACGTACTCCTTTTCCTATTTGGAACCAGTCGGTTGTTCCATGTACAGTTTTGACTGTTGCTTCCTGACCTGCATACAGGTTTCTTAAGAATCCTGTGCAAGGAGACTATTATCATCCTCTGAAAAGTAGGGCACAGAAAGATTAAATGATTTCCTCAAGGTTTCACAGCTGATAAGTGGTGAAATCAGGATTTTATATCTTTAGTTTGTCTCTAGTCTTTGCCCTTAATTGCTGTACTATAATTCTTCTCAGTACATGAAGGAGAAGATCTTTTGAGAACTTTAACAGTTGGTAGAAAAGAAAAATTATGAGTAGAGATATGAAAAAATTCCTAAACAAAATACCAACATAAAACATCAACATTTCTTACAGTATGATGTTAATCATTAGAGGTGATTATTATGTAACAGTTAAAGTAAGTAAATTTGGTTTAAGACAAATATTTATCATGTTTTTCCTGATCGTTATTTGAGGAAATTGCATTATTTTATATGATTTTTTAAATGATGTGACGCTTATTCCATACTAGATTTTTCTCATGTTTATTATTATCACAGTGTGATACCCTTCTTGTCCATAGCATAAGTGAATGGAAGTAATCTGTGCCTTTTGAGAGCCTACAGTCCAGAACTGAATAACCATGAAAAGTATGTGCAATATATTTAAATAAGGTAGAGGCTTTGCTTGATTCAGCAGCATGAGAGAGATGGATGGGGCATCAGATACAGGAGAATGAGAAAGCTGGAGAAATTAATTCAGAAAAAAATATTGAGAACTAAAGGGTGGTATAGATAAACAAGAATTCTGATCTTGTGAAAATAGGAAAAAAGAGGGAAAGGAGTAAAAACGGCAGATATATAATCAGGCTAATGATAGAAAGGAACACTTATTATAAATTCTAAATAAATCTTTAGGAGGTTTCTTTGAGAAACACTTCAAGGTTTCTTGCTTAAGAATTGAGTGATATAATTATGGTTATACTATCTTAAATTAAAACCAAATGAAAATCTTAGCCAAGCAAAAAATTGCTTTATGAAAGACTATTATACATATTAGCTCTATATTTATGTAACAAACTCATGGTATGTTTTTCCATACCCTCCAAAATTGAGCCAAGTGTCTGTGGAGTACAAAGATGCACACACACATTTTATAATTGTTCAGTGTCATGTGTTCTCAGAAGGCTTCCATAATTCTGGTGTGCAGCTTCTGAGATGAAACAGAGCTCTTCTTAAGGTCTGTGTTTCTAAGTGGGGTACTTCTACCCCTAGCGCATTCAGCCTTGTGCTGTGACACATGTATCTGCAGGATAAACATGGTACACAGATCTGGTTAGGCACATTTCCTGTAAGGCTTGAGGAACACACTATTTTTATATTTCAACAAAAATTATTATTAGGTAAAGTGAAAAATATACATAGAATTTAAAAAAGAAAACAGTAAACTTTCAAGAAATCTGTTCTTAAAGTAAGCCACTTTAGGCAACTCCAACTGAAAAAAAACCTCAAATGGCTTATAGGCCCTTAGAGACTCAAATGACAACATGCAGGAAGCACTGCTTGGCTTTGTTTTGTGAGATGATACATCAGAATCTCTGTATACCTAGGAGGTAGGACATCAGAGCAGCACTAACCTGCTTAGTCAGGAAAAAAGCCAATCTGTGAATATCTCCCCAGTGACATAGTTAAATATTCCAAGACAGAATACAGAAATTATAATCTAAATTAAGACACAATTTGAAAAAGTGTCCTACTTAAAAGATTCAAGAGGAGATAAACTTCAAGTGGAAGGAAAAGCAAAGAAATAAATGTTAATTTGGCTTTGAACAAATTAACTAGAAAAACAGGAAACATCTGTGGGATCTACCCTAGGGTGGCCCTTTTTTTTTTTTCCTAAAAAAGAGCAAACAAACCTTCTATGAATTGATGTTGAAGCTGAAGCTCCAATACTTTGACCACTTGATTTGAAGAGCTGACTAATTGAAAAAGACCCTGATGCTAGGAAAGACTGAGGGCAGAAGAGTGTGACAGAGGATGAGATGGTTGGATGGCATCACTGGCTCAACAGACATGAGCAAATTCTGGGAGATAGTGAAGGACAGGGAAGCCTGGCATGTTGCAGTCCACGGAGTCCCAAAGACTCAGACACGACTTAGTGACTGAACAATGAACACTCTATATTTGGAGGCACTTTTTCATACTTACCCCTTGACTGCAACTCAACAGGTTTGAAAGAAATGTGTAGACTGTACAATAAGAAAGCCAGGGTTTTAACTTCAGCTATACCACTGCCTTGGAAAGCCTGGAGCAAGATAACTTTTCTGAACCTATTTTGCCAACCAAACAATGAGCAGCATGATAGCTATATCAAAGATCCAGTTTAAGGATTAAATTATTTGAAATGTATAAAAGCACAGAGGATTGTGTAGAGGAGGCCACTCAAAGAAGGCTAGTTGATTTGGAAAAAAAATCCATAGCGCTTCGAAAGAGGGAAGTATATCACAGGTATGAATCCAAAATAAAATAATAACTGAGAGGAGATATTATAGAGTGAAGCACTTCAGTGGTGATTTACACAGGATCCTCAACAATGGTTCAGGTCTTACTGGGTGCAACAAATTGATTTACAAACACTTTATTTCCAAGGCAGGATAAAAGTGTCCTTCCCCAGGGTGCAGTGAAAGCCCTACTCAGTGGAACACAAACATGGAAGTTCAGTGGATCAAAAGGCAGAGCCCATCCTGCTTTGTCATCAGTGATGACATGTAACAGGAAAGCTTTAAACTTCTGTTTAGAATACAAGATATCCTATTCAGAGAGTCCAAACTCTATTAATTTTCTCTAGCATATTCTTCAAAAATAAAGACATTGCTATTGTCTTTCCCAGGTGATCTCATTTTTCTCCAAATTATTTTTAAAAATAAAAGAAAATGGAAAAAAAGAAGAGAAGAAGGGAGGAGAGAAAACTAAATTGGTTACAATACACTGAAAAGAGGCGAAAGCACTTAACCCAGTGTCAAGGCTGTTTTGACACTTTTCCATCAACACAACCTAGTGTCTGTTTATTTTAAGTAATTACAGCACTGTGTTCTTGACATATGCTCCACCAATGTCCCACTGAGATCATAGCACTTCTTCTGCTATATTATACTCTGCTTACTCAATCATTTTCTATCATTGAGTATTGTTTGGAACTCATCATGAAAAGCAGTATTTTTGCCAACTCCTTACTAAGCATTATTCTGTTTGGCTTACTCTTTTATTTAACAATGCTTGTAGCATGGCTGAGGATCAGCCATTGTTTAATCATTTTACCAATGATAGATCACCCAATGCTTACAGCAACTCTAAAGACTAAAGATTTTTATCAACAATTCTTGCCTGGGGAATCCCATGGACAGATGAGTCTGGTGGGCTCCAGTTCATAGGGTCACAAAGAGTTGGACATGACTAATTGAGCATACATGCGTGGGTGCACACACACACATACACACACACACACACACACACACAAACACACATAAGGAATCTTAGGCACAGAGAGTGGTATAATTCACCCAAGGCCACAAGTTAAGTGGTATAACTAGAGTATGAATCCAGACTCTGGAGTTCCTGACTTTAAACAGTACCTGATGTTTCTTCTTGAATACAATAACAGTGAATATATGCAAACACCATAGAATAAATAACACCTGGAATATGACAAGGGCTGAATAAATGTCAGTTACACTTTATTGTTTTGATGGTGGTGTTGTTGAGATCATATTCAGATTATATTAGATGATCATTCTGGTAGGTTTTATTTGAAATGTTCCCATTGGCCAAAACTATTGCCATTCTTTTGAATATTGGTAGAAAAGTTTATGTTTTCTAGGTTGTTAATTGGGAATAGTTCAGAACAGAAGAATAGCCTCACTATATCAAGTTACATTGATACTTTGACTTTAGGTGGGTTTACTAAGTCTGTCACTCTGGCACAAAAGAAAATTAGATTAATCCAACAAGAAGCATTCCTCATGGAGTCACATTGATTTTTGCCTGCAATGGATGTTCTTCTTTGCACTTAGAGAATTGATTTATTCCAGGAGAGCGGAAAATCTATCATTTTTGGAGTTTGTTTACTGTCTGCTTGTTTTTCAAATGGCTCTGAGATTACCTATTTCTAAACATATATCCCATAAACATAATCAGAAGATAATCCAATTCTCCATATAATACAATATTTTCTTGTGAGCTTAACTTCATTAATGGACAGTATCATCCCAATGATTATCTGTATTTTCTTACCCTTCCTATAACAATGGGTTTTGAGTAAATCAGTAGTTACCTAAACATATGACAATCTGTAAATCAAACAACCACTGATGATATTCTAAAAATAAAACAGGAGTATAATTATTAATGCAGCATTCTTGATATCACTAAATTTTCATTTTATGTGAAGACATTAATGTTTCATAGTTTACTTACTTTTATGCTTGAGTTTTAAGGTCATTTATACTCTTTAACAGTTATTGTATAACAATGTAACTATTAAAAAAGCTTCAAATGCCTCATGATCCCAAACAGCTATTTGTAAGTAAGGTCTAAAAATGGCTGACTGGTAAATGCTTTGAATTTATGCATAATACTTGAAATAGTATAAACCATTATCTTTTGCGTACATTTGCTGACAGAAAGAAATGTGTTTTAAAGGAAGATGCTACTGCTTCTTCTAGATTCTGTACATCAAACACAATTTTTGTGCTAAGGTGACCATTCTTTGGGTATGTTTGGTGCTGATATGGAAGCATTTATACAGATTATGTGCCTGTAAAATGCAAAGAACTCTGAGTTGCCAGTAATATTTATTCAAACATGGATACAATGAACATGATAAAATGCAATTTATTTTAAGATAGTTATTTTCTGATTTCAACAATTATTCCAGCCTCGTTAACAGCATTTGAAATTCTCTTATGATACTTTTATTCCTCAAATTTACAAGAAAAATCTCCCTAAGCTCATTATAAACTATGATTACATCTACTTTTGAACTGGATTTCATCAAAGCTTAAAAAAACTAGATGAGAGGCTTGATTATTACAGTTTCCTTAGAAACACGGGAAACGGTAAAAACACCTTAGAATCAAAGACTTTTTGGCAAAGACTCTTACAGTCCATCTGCTGTATTCAACTATTAAGATAACACAAACAGAACAGCTATATTTCAGATATATTTTTAAAATTAGATTTTGTATAATTATGCATAATTAGATTTTGTTAATAAAGGGAAAGAATTTACATTGTCTTTATGATACGTAACTATACAATGAATATATATTAGAAGAAAGCAAGAAAGAAGAAAGGAGGGAGGGAGGGAGGAAGGAGAAAGGGAGAGAGCCAGGAAGAAGAAGACATAAAAGGAAATAAAAGGAAAAGGGAAGAAGAAATTAAAGCTTGAAATTCCTTCACTATCCAATGTGGTCAACATGTATTATAATAGCCTCTGAGGGTCTCTGAGAAAATAGTTGGCTAAATTGTATTCTTTTCACCTACTGAGAGTGGACCGCAAACTTCTAAGCTACATCACTTAAATTCAGTTAGCAACCACTCCAGTATTCTTGCCTGGAGAATCCCCATGGACAGAGGAGCCTGGCAGCCTGGAGTCCATGGGGTCGCAAAATGTCAGACACAGCTGAGCAACTAAGCACAGCACAGCATTCATTTGTTTGTGTAACAAACATTTACTACACAAAACCCTATGCCCCAACAACTGGTGTAGAAGCTGAGGATTTAATAGTGAAAAAGACACAATCCTTGACTTCAAGACTTGGGTGTCACTGGGAAGACAGGAAAAGAACAAATTCTTTAATAAAGATCATATCCTTTCTGATAGGGACAGAATGAAAGGACAAAATAGGTGGTTAAATAGTTCATCTCACTAGGAGACTGTAAGTATAAAAATATGGGAGACCACTTTAAGTTAATGATTACTTGAGAAAGCAAGTTTGTTTAACCACAAAACCAAGCAGGCTTGCTTAGCAATAAAACCATGCAACAGAAGCACAAGATAAATCCCCAAACAATAAAACAATGGTGGCATGAGACCTACATCCTGCCCAGTGAGTTCAGTGATTTAGTAACCCCCAAAACATGTTCTTTGGTCCCTAAGACATGTTCTTTGCACAATGCCCCCCAAACAAGAAAACAAGGCCTACAATCTGCCCAATGGTGTTACCAAGGGCAGATGGTTAATGACCCCCAAAACAGGCTCTGGGCACACACATACACACAAAAACAATTATTTATGGAAAGGTGACTTTTTAGAATGGAAGACCTTCATCGTACTGAGACCTGAAAATATTTTTTCAACGTGCTATGATAGACCATATTGGTGATGACAGGTAGCCTTCCCTGTCCAACCTGGGGGAGGAACTGATGATGGAAATGGGACGTCTACTCAAGAAAGACAAAGAAGATCTTCTCTCCCTTCCCTCTCTTCCTGATTATAAAAATGGAAACTACTAAGTACTCAGGGTAGTGCAATGCTTGGCTGCCTGCTTATGAACCTTACAAGCGATCTGTTCTAATAAATCACTGCTTATCTATCACTTTGCCTCTCTCTGAATTCCTTTCTGCATTGAGACATAAAGGGCTGTGGTGTCAGAGCACTTCAGAATCCCCAAAAAGACCAAATGGTTTCATTTCCTTTCGGCAACTCTTAACACATCCTTGTCTCAAAATACTACTTTCAGTCAATATTCTTACTAGATCTTGATTCTGGTGTGGGTGGCAGTCACAGTACCCAGGATCTCTTCACCTACCAATCTCCTTCCCACTCCCTGCATTCACAACAGAGTGTTATAACTTAATTTAGGTCCATTGATTTTCTCTTGAAATTTGAATACCAAACACAGACACACAGGAACAGAAGATTTTTGAAACTAAGTCATTAACACACAGCCTACAAATTCTGCCATGGAGATGCAGGGCTGCTGCGGTTCCCACCTTTGCCCAAGGTTTGATTTCAATTCCTCATTCAATTCTGCAAACCAAAGATATCCCCAAGAATCTCTTTTTCTTGCTTATGCTAGTCAGATCTGTGTTGAAAACCTGGCTTATTAATGACTCTAATATATCACTGTAGAATATCAGGACAACTTACCTAATGCATTAGCTGAAAAAGACAGATGTTCTGAGTCTAATTCTTCATGGAATCCTTACTCAAGCAAAATCCCCAGATCAATATAATTATGTTTAATTTGGGACTCATAGAAACTTAAATTTAATTTTAAGTCAAAACTAAAATTAAGAACCTTAAGACAAGGTCATCTAGTCTCCCACTCACTGGTTTTGACATTCTCCATTATGTAACCATTCAGCGACTCCTTGAATACACCCATTGATAGGGAATGCACACCACACAAAGCAGTTAGTTTCCTTTTAGATGATTCCAGTTGTCAGAAAGGCCTGGCATTTACGCTGCCTCATAAATTTGTATCATAACTTTTCAAACATTAAATTCTTTGCCATTTCCTAAAAAAAGGTCTAGACTTAATTTGACACTTGCACTATCAACTGACCTTCTTATATGTTCCAATACAAATTGTCAGAATAGACTCAAAATCCTATAAAATGGAGTTTAAAAAAGGGTGTACATATTCACAGACCACAATTTTGACCACAGAAAAATAGCCATGCTTGAATGAATATTAAAAGATCAGGTGAAAAAAAATGCCAAGAATCTCTGACCTTTCATGACAAGCTGCCAAGAAAATAAATATTTCTTGGCAGGTAGATCAGATCCAAAGGCCAAATATCAATGGATGCACACTCATCCTCCAATCTTTAATATGACTCAATGAATCTTGGTATTGGCAGGAACTTTAGAGATCATGTAGCTAAAATTCTGTAATTTATTGCAAGGAAACTGAGGCATGGGAATTAACTACTATTTTCTAAATAAAGTTGCTGCCACTTTTTGAAATTCAAAGCTCTAAGAATTTCTTGTGTTTAAGATGTGAGGAAAAATCTACAGCTAAGAAATAATTATTTTTTATGTGCAGACATGACTTAGGACTTTCAGAATTTTTCTTTATGGGTTTCTCTGCAACTCGTCCATCTAGAATGCAGAGTGTGAGACAAATCCTTACTGTATTTGGGAGATAACATTAGGGAAAAGAAGAGGATGACCACCAAAAACCTACTTAAAAAATGGAGATTGTTTGTAACTTATTACTACCCTTCCTAATAAACAAATGACTTTGTTGCCAAGACCCCAGAATTAAATTTAAACCCTATGGTAATTAATCTGAGATGATAAATTATAATCATTGCAGAATTTCAATTTCCTCCTTAGTTATTTAAAAACTTTTAAATACAAGGCTTCAAGTAATCAGATTATTTCCTTTCTTCCATTTTCATAATAGCTTTACTCATGTTCCAGAATTTGGAGTTAATTTGCAATAATTTATATTTAATATATATGCCTATCAGGGATGTATTTTTCTGTATAGAGCCTATTTCACCAAAGATTTATATATCTCTGCTAAGTATGGTTGCTATTACAATTTGGTGTAATAAAAAAAGTAAATAAAGTAAAAGGTTATATTTACTCTCTAGAACACAAGTGAATTGCCCTTCAAAAACTCTCATTTTTAATTTCAAGAGTCTCTGTTAATAATTATCTAACCATTAGTATGAAGTGACAGTTCAATCTCTGTCTCTAAGTAATGATTATTTGTTGAATGACTCAATATTATTTAATTGACTTGCTAGATGATCCCTGAAACTCTTTTTTCTATTTGTCCGATTTTTCATTTGTGCAATATTGTATCTAATACATTTCAAAACAAAATAACTCTACTTATCATTAAGCTAGCCATCCAGCATTCTCAATCACATGAAATTCATCTGGAATTAGAATTGATAACAGAGACCTTTGGGCAGCAGAAATAAATTTGATACAACGTTCATCATGACACCCACATTTTAATCACAGAAAAAATCTTGGATGTTTACTCAGAGCTTGTTTGTTCTTGTTCTGCAGACATTTCTAACATATTCAAACTGACGGGAAATACTAAGTAAACGGGAGCTTCCCTGGTGACTCAGAGATAAAGAATCTGCCTGCAGTGCAGGAGATCCAGGTTCAATCCCTGGGTCAGGAAGATCCCCTGGAAGTGGGTATGGCAACCCACTCTAGTATTCTTGCCTGGAGAATTCCATAGACAGAGGAGGCTGGCAGGCTGCAGTCCATAGGGTTGCACAGAGTTGGACACGACTGAAGTGACTAAGCAGCAGCAGCAGTAAGTAACTGAAAAACATGAAGAAGTAGCACTGGCAGCAGTTGCATTATCTTTGATAGGAAGGATGCACTATGGCAGTCTGGAGTTATTTAGAGTAAACATGAGCATGAATGCATGCTTAATCACACAGTCATGTCTGACTCTTTGTGACCCCATGGACTGTAACGTGCCAAGCTCCTCTGTCCATGGGATTCTCCAGGCAAAAATACTGGAGTGGGTAGCCATGCCCTTCTTCAGGGGATCTCCCCAACCCAGGATTGAACCTGGGTCTCCTGCACTGCAGGCAGATTTTTTACTTGCTAAGTCAACAGGGAAGCCCAGAGTAAACACAAGCAGGGCTAAATAAACAAAATGTACTGAGGATATCTATAGGTCACAGTAAATTACTATAATCAATAGTCTTAATTATGAGCCCAGACTGTCAAGAAAAATGTTAAATGTGCTTAATGTATTATGTCTAAAAAGTTAAGAATATATGTGCCAAGTCACTTCAGTCATGTCTGACTCTTTGTGATGCTATGGACTGTGCAGCCTGCCAGGGTCCTCTGTCCATGGGATTTTCCAGGCAAAGAATACTGGAGTGGGTTGCCATGATCTCCTCCAGGGGATCTCCCCAACTCAGGGTTACCCATCACAAAATTTTCTATTATGACTGGTGAAAGCTTTAAAATATTACAAATGCTGAAAATGATTTTAATTATATGAAAAATTAAGCCAGGGAGATAGCATATTCTTTGCTGTTGTTTAGTTGCAAAGTTATCTCTGACTCTTTTGCAATCCCATGGACTATAGCCCACCAGGCTCCTCTGTCCATGGGATTTCCCAGGCAAGAATACTGGAGTGGGTTGCCATTTCTTTCTCTGGGGAATCTTCCTGACCCAAGGTTCAAATCCCTGTCTCCTATGTTGCAGGTGGATTCTTTACCACTGAGACACCTGGAAAGCCCAGCATATTCTCTAGCATTGTCAAATAATATACAATGGAACAATAACAACACAGATCAGGATAATTTTTACTCTCTTATCTATTTGTACATCTGGGAGTCCAGTTTCTGTCACTAAGTTTAGATTAATCGATTTTGAATATAAAATATTTCCTGAATAATGTAGCTGAGCATCACAGCATCTTGAGAGAATCCTAGTTTTGCAAACAAAAGCCACTAGTATGTTTTTTCAGTAAAAATACAAAACTGAAATTATTCTGTAAGCAAAGGATGCTAGGTTATAAAGTGCTGTTATCAAGAGATGTTGGTTTCAAATATTGTTGATCTTGTGCATATCTTCTTGTTTCTATGGTAATATGTAGTTCCCTTTATTGAAGTTTTCATTGCAGTCAGTCTAAACCTGAACATTTCATCTCTATTATATTTCAGAAAATACGAAGGAAACAATACTATGCAGATGGTTTCAGGAAAATCTTAGTGTGACAGGCAAGTGCTTAAAATGACTGCTCACAGTAAGGTATTCCCTCTAGCATTGCTGAAATGTTTTGTTCAATGGCAGTGGCATATGTAAAATAGTGCACTTGAAAACATGAGTCTTTAGTTCCTTCTCCAGCTGCATGACTGATGATTTGCGGAGGTCAGTGAATGACTCTAGGCATGTTTCTTCAATCAAATAGCAAACTAGAGAAATAGTAAGTGTGTTTTAAAATAAGTTTGTAGGACAATTTGAAATCCTCTCAAGCGATTCTACCTTGCCAAGATGATAACCCTCTCTCTGAGACACAGAGGCCCATTTGACCACAAATTATGAAAAATAGATAAAGAAATCACTAAGAAGGCATTGCTTTCTGCCTCTGTCACTCCCTGAAATACTGTCTCCCTGATTTGCTTAAAAAACCAAAAACCAAACAAAAAACACAACTACTCTCATTTTGTGACATAAAAACAAGTCACTAGAATGCCCATTAGTTTTTGTTTGCTGGCTGTTGAGGAAATAGCAATGGACTCACTCTGGCTAGAACCAATATTCATTAGGCAAAACAAAACTGTCTCTGTTGATTTGTACCCCAAATGGAAATAAAACATATTATAAATTCTTTTTTAGTTCTTACTGAAAAGAATGTTCATATTTAACCTGAATTTCTTTGTTGTTGTTGAGTTGGTAAGTTATGTCTGACTCTTTGCAACCCCATGGACTGCAGTCCTCCAGGCTCCTCTGTCCATTGGAGTTCCCAGGCAAGAATACTAGAGTGGGTTGCCATTCCCTTCTCCAGGGGATCTTTCCAACCCAGGGATCCAACCTGCAACTCCTGCATTAGCAGGCAGATTCTTTACCACTGAGTCACCTACAGCAATCGATCAAATGTGGGGAGCCAAAAGTATTCGACAGGAATAAGCACATCTGTTTCAGAAGTACTTTAACTTCTCTGGCCTACTTGGATATTGTTTCAAGTTCTATCAGAATAATATACCAAATAAAACTCCAGGAACCTAAAAGAGATACCACCATGTATTTTCACCCACTTCTACAACAGACCAACAGCATACCACTCATTCCCAAAGCCATGTATTTAGAATTTTTATCTTTTTACTTTTTATTATGAAGATAAAATCAATAATGCTGAACTCACTTACACTGTAGTAATGTGGCATTGATTAAAACTAAAATAAATTTGGATTTTTAATTAAGAATCATTACCAATTGGAAGAATCTAGATGAATGTGTATGAATGACTATTCATGGAAGAAAAATTTTGATATTCATAATAATAATAATCTGATTATAACCCAAAAAGACTGATAAATATCTATCCAAAAGTGTTAAAGGCAATAAACCAGAGTAAAATTGTTATATCTTAAAGCATAATATAAATCAGAATAAATCTAATAATGAAAAAGATAATTATAATCAAAGGAATTGTAATTTCTATAAATGTCTTCTCTAAGGTTTTTTCTTATTCGTTGGTCTGTTTCTTATCCCACTCCAACTATGCTGGATTCTGTACCTAGAGAAAATTGAATGTATAGAGCTCCTTTAGATAAAACCTAACATACAGAATGAATTAGAAGAAGATGGGCATGCTAAAATGGAAAGGAGATGTGCCTGATGTGCCTAAAATCATTCTTGAAAATTGAATGTATTTTTTTTACATAGTATAATAGCATTTTATCTAAGGCACTGCAAAAATCAGGTCATCTTTGATGCACAACCTGAATAGAGTGTTGAAGCAATGTACATCATTCCTGAACACCTTTCAGTATCAGAAAAAAAGTGGGGGGTTTAAAAGCCAGCTCACAAAAAACAATCTATTTTACCCTTTCAAAATGTCAATGAAACAAATGGGAAATGGAATTAATAAGAGGTTATTAGTAAAACTTATCTTAGATGACCATGGAATTATAGTTTGTGCCTCAAACTATAGTAGTGTGTCCCTACTTCCATGCAACTAGGGTGAAATGTATGTAACGAATGTAACTAGGGTGAAAAATATATTAAAATCCAGCAGACTATATACTTTATCTTTGAAATATGGCTTACTAATTGGTTTGATGTTTTGCTTAAATACTGAAGTATGTGTGACTAAAACATTTACACAAGATTTTATTTAGGTTTTTATTCTCAGTAAAAGCAGTATTTTACAGTAACAAGATATTCTGTCTTCATAAAATATGTCAGCATTAAGAGAGACAAGGGAAAAAAATCATAGCAAGTCAGCTGTCCACCATAGCTCATCCATGTCACATGCCACTATAATACACAATTGCTTTTTCCATAGATGAGAACCCAACAACAATTGTACAATGTGGCCCTGTTTATTTTATATATTAGAGTTAATTCAGTGGAGGAAAGATGGGATGTGAGCAAATATAGTGAAAACTGAAATAATAACATTGCCAATTATTTGATCTCGACTTTAATTAAAAAATGATCAGCACTTAGTTATTCCCTGGGTTCCCCAAACAAAGCCATCTTGCAGTACAGTTGCCTGGCTCTTAGTTTCTTTACATTAAAAACAAAAAGTTACCCAACACACAGAGGAAATGAACTATGCTTTAGTTCAAAAAGTGAATTTTCATTTTCATGTGGTACAACAAGGCAGTTATATTCCTTTAGTTGACAAGTACGATATTGCTACCATACTGATGTAATCTCAGTTTAAGCCCAATATTTCATGAAAGTTTCTCATTTCTAGCCAAGATTTAGAGATATCAACAGTAAACACATCATGCTTTTATGGAGGTTTTCGTTCTCCTCTGACACACCATTTTAGTGATACATTTGTTACATTAATAGAATTCTGTTTTTTTTTTTTTCTTTTACAACACTGGAGCAATACCTAGTTATTTTCAGAGAAATCATACTTTTTTGCTACTTGTAGAAAATGTGGGGTATTATGCTACAAAATGAAACTACTTCACTTTTAGTCATAAGCAATATGTTAATGATGTAGCTCAGAACCCAGAAAAATAATGTCAAACTAATCTGCAATCTGCCCAGAAAAAATGAAATGTCAGCCAGTTATACCAAATGGCAAATGGTTTTGCTGTTCAAGTATATGGCTTATAAATCTGCTGGTTTAGAGTAAGGGGTAAAAGGGAAAGAAAAATGAAAAGCCTTAAAAAAAAACCACTGCAATGGCAATCTTTTACTCTTCCTGATTATCTAAAATTTTGTTGGTCATGTTTTAATCGGCAAGTTTGTTTTGTTTTCAGTGCTTTTAGAATGAGTTAGTCACTCAAAGATTTAAGTTACTATTTTTCAGGGTTTGTAGAATAATATACTTCAAAGGAATTTTTATAAACAGAGACCATCTCCCTTGAATGTTATTAAGAATAGCCCTCGCAACTAAAATCATTAAGTGGAATTTTGCATGTAAAGTCATCCATCTGTGTCAATGTTCACAAGGATTTCCACAGATTGTATTGGGTGGGAATCTTATAAAAGTAAGACCAGCATAAAATACAGATGCCTTTTACATATGGTTTAGATCATTTGAGTTGACTTCAAAATCACTCATCTTAGTACTGGCATGTAGCGTTAATATTTTGTGGGTAAGAAACTAAACACTGTATCTAGAAACAGCATCTTAAAAGTGATTCCTTCCTCAAACATGTGAACACCACAAACTGCCTGAACTGAACTGTATTAAAGCATAAATTGAAAGCATTCAGTAGTGCCCTTGAATACCAGTGTCTAATCAACCAATATCAAAGAAATCTTATGTCAGTCACTAATAGCAGGAGACACAAAATTGTGAGTATCTGTCTGTCAAAGCAAATTATTTTCCTAAGACAAGAAGTACTGCTAAATAATTGTGTAAATTATATTTGAAAAAAATTAAACCTTGATTTATATATCACAGCTTATGCTTCTGATTAGCTTACCACCATCAACTGTTTTTAGATAATCAGGAAAAGTGTATCTATTTGATCTGCATGCGGTCTTTTTGTAAGAATTGCCTCTTGAATCTGTAAATTATTTTCCTTAATGTCAATGAGTTAAGAAGGTATGAAAAAAAAGAGAAGCAATGATATAAGAATATAAAAAATATAAAAGCAGAACTTCTAACTAAGAAAGGACAAATGCAAAATAAACACAGAAACACCACTGAACTATGATAAATAAGTTCCAGTGGCAGAAACAACTGGATAGTAACAGATTATGATTAACTGTGAGGGCAGATGTTTAATTTCCTTCATGATGAAAATAAGTGGTTCAACAGCTGTCATGTAGTAAAATCACTGAACTCTTATAGTTAGACACTCACACTCAAAATCAGAGCACAATTCACATTATCTCTCCAGTACCGTACATGGATGCATGAATGGCCTAACAGCACTGTCGGCAGGCAAGTTGTGAGATTTAAGATTTACTTCTTAAATCTCAGCTACTTAAGAAGCCTATTTAAAGTCTTCAAACAGGTTTGCCTGTTCTCAACCATTTTGTGAACTAAAAATCCTTTCATATGCACTATGCTACCTTCCAGAGTAGAATAAAGGACATTCAAAAGGGAGGTTATAACAAGGTACAAAAAGTACCATTCTCTACTTTTCCCAGACTTGACTGAAGCCTTCTGTCTAGACTCCAAGCTAAATAATCTTCAATTTCTATTTTTCCTCTGATAAACTTCACATCAATGCTTCTTTTTGTTCTCACAATAAATTAGTCCCTACCCAGCAATTTCTGCTTGGATACTTGTATTTGCTTCCTAATTGCTCTTCCTGAAGATTTTCTCACTTCCTGTAGCCAGGTAAACTTAATCCAACTCAAGCATCACTTGCAAAAAGACACTCAGGGAATAGGAAGTACTCTGCCTTACAGAACTGACTAAAGCTGAAGTGCTTACCATAGTATTTAAAACCTTTTACAATCTGACCTCAAATTAATAAATTAGTTTCCCAATGTGGTTATGGATGGTAAGTGTGCTTAAAAAACAAGAATGAGGAAAGACCTGTGTTGACAATTTCATGGAAAGGTTTGAGATAAGCTGGACCTAATTGTTCATTTTGTCTTAAATATTAATTTATTCAATTTATCCACTCTTTAAAAAAAAAACTTTAATTTTTTTCATATATTTATTTTGGCTGTGCTGAGCCAAAATTGCTGTGTGTGGGCTTTCTCTAGTTGTGGTGAGGGGCGGACTATTCTGTAGTTGTGGGGAGCATGGACTACTCTATAGTTGCAGGACTACTCTCTCTACTCTTCTCATTGTGGTAGGTTTTCTTGTTGTGGACCATGGGTCCTAAGGCGCATGGGCTCAGTAGTTGCAGTGCAAGGGCTTAGTTGCCCCTTGGCATGTGGAATCTTCCCCTACCAGAGATCAAACCCATGTCCACTGCATTGGCAGATGGAGTCTTAACTACTGGACCAACAGGGATGTTCTTCAACTTAACTCTCAAAATATCTTCTCTATGTTTTCCCCATGCTTTCTTCCTTTCCTCATATTAACTCATTCCTTTATTACAGTTCTATGTAAATACATTGAATAATATAATCTGAAAAACCTTAAAAATACAAAGATATAAGACAAAGCCCTGGACTTCCCTGGTGGTCCAGTGACTAAAAATCTGTGCTTTCACTGCAGGGGATCTCCATCACTGGTTGGAGAACCAAGATCCTGCACGCCCTAAGCTGTGGTTAAAAAAAAAAAAAAAATCTCTCCTTCTTCACCTTCATCCTTTCTTCCTCATGTAGAATCATATTCCCCCCTACATAGAGCTATATTCTAAAAACTCAAATATATTTTTATATCAGTTTCTTTCCAACAGCCCATACTCTCTTTTACATTTTCCCATTCAAAATATCTTGGGACTTGGAACTCTGATACTCCTTTGAGCTTCGATCCTATTATTTTTTTAAACTATAGTCACTGACTCTGAGTCTTCTCACTCTAATTCTTTAAACTTCTAAAGTCTATCACTACCCTTTACCTATCTCCTAAAAGCATTATATTAAGGTCACAAATAAGAGTTAAATTAAAAAAAATAACAATAATCTCTTCTTAGTCATCAGCATACTTCTCTGCAGAAGCTGATAAATATTTATTGGATGTTCAATATCTGCCAGGCACTGCACCTGGTGCCTGACTAAAAGATGACTAAGATAGTCTCTCTACCTACCTTCTAAAAATTCACAGTATAAACTCCTCTCTGATAGGCATGTAAATGCAATAATGTATGGTAGAAAACATACATGGTATGAAGTACATTCAGGGCATAAGGGAGTGGCCAATTCTGTCAGAAGAGGTCAGAGAACGTTTATTCAGATGAGATGGTAATTAAGCTTGTTTTTTAAAAAGAAACAAGAATTCTTCAGAGTAGAAGAAAGAGCATTCCCCAAGAGAAATTAATGAGGTACAAAATTGCAGTAGAGTGTTTGAGCTGTGATTAGGTTAGCGTAGTTGGAGAGGTGAGTGAAAAATAGTAATGAAATTAGAGAGACCAAAACATAGCAGGCACCCTGCCACAGAGGTGTGTGATTTGTCATCTGAGCAACTGAGAACCATTGCAGCATTTTTTAAGAGATAAGTAAAATTATATTTGTGTTCTATAAAGATAATTCTGTTCTCTAATGGTGGGAGGTTGAGGGCACAGGTAAAACTAGAGGCAAGGAAGACAAGTTGATGGGTTACTGCAATGTTCCAGCTGATCAATCATGAGAACTGGAATCAATGAGAAGCAGAAGGAGAATGTGAGGGCAGAGGGAGGTATACAGTTATGAGATATTCAGGAAGTACATTTAATAGAAGAAGAATCAGATTCATGTTTATGAGGAAATGTTGACTTCCAGCTTTCTGATACATTCATGGTGGTGTAGTGAACCAAAACAGGACTTGGGAAGGAGAACAGACTGAATAGGGAGAGGCATGATTCATTCAGTGCTGGAATTCTTGACTTAGGGGACTATTTAGAATGCAGTTTGGCTTATCTCTAATGCAGGGAAGAGATCAGAGCTATAAATATATATTTGGAAGTCTCCACTAAATCAGTAATATACCTCTATACTTATACACATGTGGGTGGGAGAGCTCAACCAAAGGAAGCTCTTTTATAATTACATGGTTTTACTTGAGTACTTTCACCACATAGGTTCTATTACAACTACTAGTTATTGTTCAGTCTTGTCTGACTCTTTGCAACCCCATGGACTACAGCACACCAGGACTCCCTATCATCACCATCTCCCATAGATTGCTCAAACTCATATCCATTGAGTCAATGAAGCCATCCAACCATTTCACCCTCTGTCATCCCCCCTCCTCCTACCCTCAATCTTTCTCAGCATCAGGGTCTTTTCCAGTGAGTCAGCTCTACAAATTAGATGGCCAAAATATTGGAGCTTCAGCATTAGTCCTTACAATGATTAATCAAGGTTAATTTCCTTTAGGATTGACTGGTTTTATCTCCTCACAGTCCAAGGGACTCTCAAGAGTCTTCTCCAACACCACAGATTGAAACCATAAATACTTTGGTGCTCAGCCTTCTCTATGGTCCAGGTCTCACATTTGTACATGACTACTGGGAAAACCATAGGTTGACTATGTGGACCTTTGTCAGAAAAATGATGTCTATGCTGTTTAATACTCTGTCTAGTTTTGTCAAAGCCTTTCTTCCAAGGAACAAGGGTATTTTAATTTCATGGCTGCAGTCACTATCTGCAGTGATGGAAGACTTTTGAATCTATATATTCCTTGTTTTCTTTCTTATTTATTCATCTAAACAATTCTGAGTGCCTACAGGACTGGCAGTGGACCAAGAACTGTACACACTTTCTTAAATGAACAAGGTATGGTCCCTGCCTTCCCAAGGTATACATATCAATGGAAGTCAATAATATGAATAAATAAAATACAATTTAGTAGAAGGGTATATATAAGAATAATTCTATGGGACCACAGAGAGGTCATTAATTTTTACTAAAAGGAAATACTGGGCTTGACAGAGCTCTCAAACTATATTTCTAATGGGTTTATCAGATATCCCAATTGAATTTCCTATGGCACTTCAAACTCAATGTATCTAAACTCAACGTTTAACTGTAAAACTTTTGATGAGAGTCATTTAACCTCCCTTTCATTTTCCTTACATGCAATTAGAAGAAATAAATGGTCACTTCCAGACGTAACACTCTAATTTCTCTGAACTTTTCTCATAAACCTGTAGCTTTTTTTACTCTTTGTTTAGGCTGACACAACAGTCTTAGTGACTCCTTCCTCTCCTTTGCTTTCCTGACATTGATAATGGGTAAGTTCCCTTCACCATCTCTCCAAAAAAATTTTAGTATCTATACCTCTCTTGCATCTCTACTATCCCTGTCAAATTCCATGCCCTTCTTGCCTCCCTTGTAGGTTTCTGCATTAACCTCTTAACTATCCCTTTTAATTCCAGCCTTGCTCACCAAAAATCTCTTCTAAAGACTGTTTTTAGAATAACTTTTAAATGAGGAATTTTGTCTCCTGCATTGCAGGCAGATTCTTTACTGTCTGAACTACCAGGGAATCCTTAGTGATCATGACTCATCTCAAAACATCAGTTTCCCCTTTCTGCATTTGTCAGTCACATAAAGTCGAATCTGTATTTTTTTAAGGCTTTCTAGGATTTTCCAACAACTAGTTTTCCAACTTCACATCACCTATATTTTCTTCATTATCTTTTTATACTTTTTCTGCTTCCACCAAATTGGATTCATGGATATACAAATATAGCCATAATTTCCTTGTAATTGCTGTGTTCTTCAATAATTTATCATTGATGGCTAAAATAGTGTTCATAATGACTTTTGACAAAATGATTTTTAAATTACTTCATTTCTTTTTATAAAACTGATTCATATGTACATACATGCTATGTTACTTTAGTCATATCTGACTCTTTGTGACCCTAAGAACTATAGCCTGCCAGGGTCCTCTGTCCATGGAATTCTCCAGGCAATAAACTGGAGTGAGTTGCCATGTCCTCCTCCAAGGGATCTTCCCAACCCAGGGATCAAACCCAAGTCTCTTATGTCTCCTGTGTTGGCAGGCAGGTTCTTTACTGCTAGCACCATCTGGGAAGCCCAATATTTTAAAGAAAATAGATAAATACAAAGTGTAGGTAAAAATCATTTGAAATGCTACTCAACTTTTGTTGAACATCTTTCAGACAATTCTCCAGGTATAAACATATGTATATAATTTTACACAGATAAATGATACTATGTATGCTGCTGTTTGACTTGCCTTTTCTATGCAACAGCATGCTGCAGGCACCTTTCCATTATTTATTTTAATTATATATTCCATTGTAGATAAAGTTCACATTCAGCCAGTGTCACACAGAGGATGGCAGTTGTCCACTCTAAAAAGTCAGACATCTATTCTGAATTGTCAGTGTACACATTACACTGGTCATTGAATATTTTAATATCAATCTGATTATAGAAGTGTATCATTATTTCTGTGGTCTTCCTTGATGGCTCAGCGGTAAAGAATCTGCCTGCAGTGCAGGTGATGCAGATTTGATCCCTGGGTCAGGAAGAGCACCTGAAGAAGGAGATGGCAACTTACTCCAATATTGTTGCCCAGGAAATCCCATGGACAGAAGAGCCTGGCAGGCTGCAGTCCATGGGGTCGCAAAGAGTCGGACAGGACTTAGTGGCTATACAACACAACATCATTATTTCTTAGTCTTCTCTTGATGGGCAAATAAGATAATATTTTAATTCATTTTTTAATTAAAAAATGAGTTGTACTTATCCTTTGATATGCCACTTAATGCATTTTACTCCATTAAACCATTTTAAAATCCCAAGCCAGAAATTACCTCCAGCCTTCGTCTGAATTCCCATGGGACTTTGCCCAGTCCTCTGCACTTATCACTTTAAACCTTGAATTCCAATTATTTTAGTCTTCTATCACTAATAGAACATAAGATCCTTTAGGACAACAACTCTTTTTATATATTCCACAGTACTTGGATCAATGCCTTGCTCATCATAAACATTCAAAACTTGTTTGTTAAATAAATGGTCGAAATAATTAATATCAAAAATAGATAAACAAAGAACACTATATCACAAGGGCAATTCAGAATTCAGCATGTTGAAATTATTAGTGAATGCTCAAATAAATTATGTAACTTATACTAAATTATCTAGTAAGCAAATTACCAACTGTCAATGACTTTAGAAAGAAAAAGGAGAAAGACCTATCCAATTACAATTTCTCATAAAGCAATTAAAAAAGCAATTAATGAATGGTGAGCCTTTGAGACTATAAATGGAATTGTTGGGTGGGAATGCCTTCATTTAGCCATCATTTTTTTAACGTCAAAATTTTACAAAGTTAATTCGCTGATGGTGTTCTTATGTAAGGAGGCTTAAAAATAAAAAAAAAAAAACAGAAGCCAGATAAATTGAATTGTGTGAACTTTAATTTGAGCTTTGCCATCCTCAGTAAACCCGAAGAGAGTTGTGAAATTTATGGAGAAACAAGGTAAATGAATAATAATGTAAGTTCAATTTCAAAACGCATTGGGCTCCTAGGCACTCCACTTATTGTTGATGAGAAAGAAATCTAGCTTAACATTCCATCTGTACCATTAATCAGACCAAGTGAAATGCATGAATTTTGCCCTTAAGAGAAGATGTTCAGAGACTAAGCCATAGCATCACCCAACCTCATGATTTAGCAAACTAACTGTTCTCAGTGCCAGCTGAGTTGTATAGAAAGTTCTTTCCATAACTTAAATTTCATAACCAAAAAATGCCATGAATTAGAAACATCATCATAGAGTGAATATTCAGAATAGAGGAACGAAAATGAGTTATGGTTTCTGGTCATAACAGAATTAGGTAGCCTGGCATTTTATTATTTATTTTGACTTTGAATCAAATTTTCAAATAAACCTCAATTTCTACATAAGCACACGTAGGCATTACCTTTGACTATGGAGAGCAAGACGGGACAATATGGGACCTGAAATGTAGGCATGGAACCTTGGGCATGGGCATCAGTAGAGCCCAGAAACTTTCTGAAAGAAAATGGGATGACCCAAAGCAAGATGCTTCTGTGAACATGAGATCCAGCTGGAGGCAGACCTGCCTGTCTTTTATAAAGGAAAATCTCTGAAGTAGTGAAGCAAGACGAGATTGTAAGAATATATTTTCTGAAAATCCAGCAGAGAGGTTTTAGTGAAGAATATTTTAATTCCATGTGTAAGTTTTTTTCAGTCCTAACTGAATATTAGGAACCTTATACAAGCCAGCTTTACCCTACAGAGAGGCCTCAGTCAGCAATAGTTTAAGAACCACAGAAAATGGGTCTGTCCATGTCCTTTCTAGGATGCTTGCCATACCGTTGGATCTGCTTTGGCTAAGGAATATAAGAAAATACAATAGAGATCCACAATTCCTTTTTTAAAAACTGGTGTATAGTTTCTTTATAATGTATTAGCTCCTGCTATACAAAAACATGAATCAGCTATATGTACACATATACCTCCTGCCTCTTGGATCTCCCTCCCACCCCCTCACCCTACTCCTCTAGGTCACCACAGAGCACCAAGCTCCCTGTGCTCTCTAGAGCTCCCTATGCTATGCAGCAGCTTTCTACCAGCTGATTTACACATGGTAGTGCACACAGGTCAGTCCCAATCTCCCAGTTCTCACCCTCTCCTTCCCATGCCCACATACACGTGTTAAAATTCGGTATTTGCTTTCCTCTGACTTACTTCACTCTGTATGACAGACATCTACAGCTGTACATCTACATCTACCGTCCATCTACATCTCTACAAATGACCCAATTTAATTCCTTTTCATCACTGAGAAATATTCATCTGAAATTAAAAAATCTAAAAAATCTCTAACAAAAATTTTTCTTGGTAACTTTAGTAGCAAAATGAAGCTTGAACTGACCCAAGACTATAATTTTTATTCATCCCACGAAGCATGAATATTGTAGAAATTCTACAGCAGAAATATCAAAATGTTTAAGAACCACTTTCCCAGAACCTAAAGCGGGTATTCCATAATACAAAGTACAGATAACTTATAAAATCTAAAATATTCTAATTCCAAAATCTATAGCCCCACAGGTTTCAAATATAATTAGATAATAGTATCATGAAAAGAAAAAGTGAAAGTGAAGTCGCTCAGTCGTGTCCGACTCTTTGCGACCCCATGGACTATAGTCCACCAGGCTCCATGGGATTCTCCAGGCAAGAATACTGGAGTGGGTTGCCATTTCCTTCTCCCGGGAATCTTCCTGACCCAGGGATCGAACCCAGGGCTCCCACATTGCAAGCGGACGCTTTAACCTCTGAGCCACCAGGGAAATACAGTTAACATTTACTAGGTGTGAGCTAAGTGCCAGGTGCATTAGCTCATCTAATCTTCACTGCAAGAACTTTATGATTATTCACATTTTACAGCTGAAGAAACTGAGGTAAAGGTAGATTCAGAAATGTGTGCAGAATGACCCATCACACTGAGTGGTAGAACTGGGATACCAAATCAGTGATCTGATACCATAACCCACATACCTACCAACTCCATATCACCTCTCCATGTTTTGTTGGGAGACATTGTCAATTAAAACTGCTCTTTGGAAGCATTAACTACTTAAAGGACTCTAATAAAGTCTTGCTCTACAAGGAAAGTTTAAGCACATAATTACCCACCAGTCGTCACTTGCTAAATTTTCCTTAGAAGAGAGTGAATGAGGAAAGAGCACCTCTTTTTCTATTATTTTCTACAGAATGTTACTGGACTGTGCCTCTAAAGAATGAGAAATCCAGTCCTTAAATGAACTCTTAAGGTGGTCACCACTATTGGCATCTATTCCTAATAAAATCTGAAGAAACCAGAAATACCTCTGTGCACAGCCTGACATTACCCACAAAGTGTCGGAAACAAACAGGCAAGCCTGGCCTTCATCAAAATTACAAAATCAAAGTGGTAGACATGTTCTGAGAAAACACACCTATGGTAATTGAGAATTGACTAAAAACTGACTTTTTAGTCAATTTCCATTCCAAATTGCAGTTCTAACTCTATTGTCACTGTAATATATCTGTCTTGATAAAAGGTCACTGAGACAACCCTCTTTTGCAGAGCTTTAGTGAACTCTTAAGCAGACACCATTTTGTAAGGAGACTTCCTTTCTTTTCTTGTGAAGGAGGTAATGTCTATGGACAGCTAAGCTAAAATCAGTCTATTGAGTTTGATCATAATACAGTAGTTTTCAGTGTGTGACTGCTTTACAGTTAACTGTTCTGAAAGCCTGAGCAGATTGTTTTTGCTTCAGATTAGAGAGTGAGGGACACACTTGGGCCACCCTGCCATCCTTGATGTGTCAGATACCTGGTGTCTTTGATCTGTCCACTTTAAAAGAGTGGAGGCCACACTTTGCTGACCCCAATAGAAAGAGAGCTGAAAGCCTTTACTCTGGGACCGCCTGAGGCAACAGGACACAGGTCAGGCCTGTAACACCAGCGGGTACCCACTGGAACCTACTAAGAGAAGCTGCCTTCTCTGAACCCCAGGAAAGGACTCAGCTTTCTACAGGGCCCACAGCCTAAAGAGGGTCACTCTCTTTACTCTCTGTAAACCATTAACTTGTGCTAAAATCCATGTGTAGGGATGAAAAATTGCAACACTTTAACTACCTCTCTGCTCAGAACTTATCCTTTCTGGGTGTCACAAGAAGCTACATGGAGCATTAAGCTCTGAGTCTACATCCCCCAAATAAAGCTCACCCATTTCCAGACAGTTCCCCATTCATATTGGTTCAACTTAATGATTCTTCAACTTTATGGTGGTGCCAAAGTGATTCATGATCAGAGGAAACTGTACTTAAAATTTTGAAGCCTGAGCTTTCCCCAGACTAGTGACATACAGTGTGATGCTCTCTCACGATGTTAGGCAGAAGCAGGGACTTGAAGTTCCTGACCAGCCATGCAATCATGAGGATAAACAATCACTATACTTACAGCCATTCTGTCCCCATACAACCATTCTGCTTTTCACCTTCAGTACAGTATTCATAAATCACATGAGAGAACCAACACATTATTCTAAAATGGGCTTTGTGTTAGATGACTTTGCCCAAGTGTAGGCTAATAGTGTACTTTTAAGGTAGGTGAGGCTAAGATATGATGTTGGGTAGATTAGGTATATTAAATGCATTTTGACTCATGATATTTTAAATTTACAATGGATTTATCTGGACATCAACACATTGTAAGTGTATAACTGATTGTACACTCTTCTCTGTAGAGGAGAATGACTTTCTCCAGCTAAACATGTGGAATTAGAAAATTAGTACTAATAAATATATCAGCCATTATTTAATCTGCTACACGTAAGGTGAGAGAATGTAACAGAGCAGCTCCCTTCATGTTTTTGGATTGTAGGTCAAGAAGCAACAATTAGAACTGGACATGGAAAAACAGACTGGTTCCAAATCGGGAAAGGAGTACATCAAGGCTGTAATTGTCACCTTGCTTATTTAACTTATATTCAGAGTATATCATGAGAAATGCTGGACTGGATGAAGCACAAGCTGGAATCAAGATTGCCAAGAGAAATATCAGTAACCTCAGATATGCAGAGGGAGAAGGCAATGGCAAGCCACTCCAGTAGTCTTGCCTAGAAAATCGCATGGACAGAGGAGCCTGGTGGGCTTCAGTCCATGGGGTCTCTACTAGTCGGACACGACTGAGCGACTTCACTTTCACTTTTCACTTTCATGCATTGGAGAAGGAAATGGCAATCCACTCCTGTGTTCTTGCCTGGAGAATCCCAGGGACGGCAGAGCCTGGTCGGCTGCCGTCTATGGGGTCGCACAGAGTCGGACACGACTGAAGCGACGTAGCAGCAGCAGCAGCAGATATGCAGATGACACCACACTTAAGGCAGAAAGTGAAGAAGAACTAAAGATCCTCTAGAGGAAAGTGAAAGAGGAAAGTGAAAAAGTTGGCTTAAAACTCAGCATTCAGAAAACTAAAATCATGGCATCTGGTCCCATCACTTCATGGCAAATAGTTGGGGAAACAATGGAAACAGTGACAGACTTTATATTTTTGGGCTCCAAAATCACTGCAGATTCTGACTGCAGCCATGAAATTAACGACTTGCTCCTTAGAAGAAAAGCTATGACCAACCTAGACTATTAAAAAGCAGAGACATTACTTTACCAACATAGGTCTGTCTAGTCAAAGCTTTGGTTTTTCCAGTAGTCATGTATGGATGTGAGAGTTGGACTATAAAGAAAGCTGAGCACCGAAGAATTGATGCTTTTGAACTGTGGTGTTGGAGAAGACTCGAGAGTCCCTTGGACAGCAAGGAGATCCAACCAGTCCATCCTAAAGGAGATCAGTCCTGAATATTCATTGGAAGGACTGATGCTGAAGCTGAAACTCCAATACTTTGGCCACCTGATGCGAAGAACTGATTCATTGGAAAATATCCTGATGCTGGGAATGACTGAAGGCAGGAGGAGAAGGAGATGACAGAGGATGAGATGGTTGGATGGCATCACCGACTTGATAGACATGAGTTTGACCAAGCTCCAGGAGTTGGTTACGGACAGGGAAGCTTGGCATACTGCAGTCTATGGGGTCACAAAGAGTCGGACACGAGTGTGCAACTGAATTGAACTGAATGCAAAGAGTCGGTCATGACTGAGTGACGGAACTGAACTGAACTGAGCGAGATTATCCAGCAAATGAGTTGAAACATGTTGATTTATGCATATTTTCTTTTCAGTTTAACAATAAGGAATTGTTTATGGTTTTACATATATATCCTGATTACTAGAAATTCTAACAACATTACCACTAATTTTCTATTTTTAAAAACCCTGTCAATAAGTATCTGTTTGTAAAAGTATATAAAGTTGTTGAACCAAAAATTAGAAGTGTGAACACTGAAACAAATCATTACCCTACTGAGAATAAAGATAAAAGTTAATAAAGCTCTTATTTCTGAAATAAAGTCAGGGATAATGTTGGAGGGTAACAAGGATGAGTCATGTGCAGAGACAGGTCCACGAGAAGGTCTAAGAGAAGAGTCAGTCTGTGCACACATCTAGGGAATCACTTCTACTCTGCTGCTTTTACAGCCATCATACCAGCTTCACCTTCTGGCTTATGCACATTAACCTCCATAGTCTCAGTGAATCTTGCTGTTCTTTATTTTACTCTATCACACTTTCTACTGCACTGGTGTTATTTGCTTTCCTCTCTTTTATTTATCATATTATATGGTTCTTAAATAATTGCTGATGCTCAAGAAAAGAATGTGGGAAACTGTATACCTGATTAATATGTGAACTTGATAGTCCTCCCACATAAAACAGAATTGTCAGCATGTAGTTACACACCCTGGAGAAGGCAATGGCAACCCACTCCAGTACTCTTGCCTGGAAAATCCCATGGATGGAGGAGCCTGGTAGGCTACATTCCATGGGTCGCAAACAGTCGGACACGACTGAACGACTTCACTTTCACTTTTCACTTTCATGCATTGGAGAAGGAAATGGCAACCCACTCCAGTGTTCTTGCCTGGAGAATCCCAGGGTCAGGGGAGCCTGGTGGGCTGCCATCTATGGGGTCGTACAGAGTAGGACACGACTGAAGCGACTTAGCAGCAGCAGCAGCAGTTACACACACACATTATTGTCATAAAGTTGCTCACTTATGTCATATTTGAAATTCACAATAGTTTGTATAAGGTGAATATAAGAAAACAGGGACTCTTAACTCATCCTAAAGCATAGACAAATCAAAACTGGAGAATGAAAGTATATGAATGATTTCAACAGCTTACTCTTCTCTGAAATTCAGGGATTGGCCCTTTAAAGGTATCAGACATTAAAAAGAAAAAGGGTAATTATTAACTAAGCTCTCTGAATTAGGCTTTGGCTCTAGCTGACGCTAAAAGAGTTAAAAAAAAAAAAAAACGTTATTTTCTGTTTTTACAACAAGAACAAAAGAACTGAGAATACTGATGGTTATTACCCATGTTTATCTCAACTACTGAATTAATGCATTTGCAAAATAACATTCATATTTTCTCCATAGCTGGAATGGCTTTCTGTCCTGCTCAAGAATTTAAGGCTCAGATTTAATACTACTTTCTCCATAAAACCCCTCCTAATATTCTTAATTTAAAGATGCTGTTGATGGTTGATCTAAGAATTATAGTCCCAGCCCTTATCACTTATGCTATACTGCTTTTTGCAAGTTTTAATTGTATTTACAACTTAGTCCCAATCAATGGTTAAATCTTTCAGGCAGAGATCTTGCCTCATTCATCTTTGAATCCCCTTCTCTGACTTACCTCAGCAAGTTCCTAGTATAGTTTTTATCACAGTTCAGTTCAGTTCAGTTCAGTCTCTCAGTCGTGTCCAACTCTTTGAGATCCCATGAATCACAGCATGCCAAGCCTCCCTGTCCATCATCAACTCCAGATTTCACTCAAACTCATGTCCATCGAGTCGGTGATGTCATCCAGTCTTCTCATTCTCTGTCGTCCCCTTCTCCTCCTGCCCCCAGTCCTTCCAGGAATCAGAGTCTTTTCCAGTGAGTCAACTCGTCGCATGAGGTAACCAAAGTATAGAAGTTTCAACTTTAGCATCAGTCCTTCCAATGAACACCCAGGACTGATCTCCTTTAGAATGGACTGCTTGGATCTCCTTGCAGTCCAAGAGTCTTCTCCAACACCACAGTTCAAAAGCATCAATTCTTTGGCAAACAGCTTTCTTCACAGTCCAACTCTCACATCCATACATGACCACTGGAAAAACCATAGCCTTGACTAGACGGACCTTTGTTGGCAAAGTAATGTCTCTGCTTTTTAATATACTATCTAGGTTGGTCATAACTTTCCTTCCAAGGAGTAAGCGTCTTTTAATTTCATGGCTGCAATCAGCATCCGCAGTGATTTTGGAGCCCAAAAAAATAAAGTCTGACACTGCTTCCACTGTTTCCCCATCTATTTCCCATGAAGTGATGGGACCAGATGTCATGATCTTAGTTTTCTGAATGTTGAGCTTCAAGTCAACTTTTTCACTCTCCTCTTTCACTTTCATCAAGAGGCTTTTGAGTTCCTCTTCACTTTCTGCCATAAGGGTGGTGTCATCTGCATATCTGAGGTTAGTGATATTTCTCCCAGCAATCTTGATTCCAGCTGGTGGTTCTTCCAGCCCAGCGTTCCTCATGATGTACTCTGCATATAAGTTAAATAAGCAGTGTGACAATATACAACCTTGACATACTCCTTTTCCTATTCGGAACCAGTCTGTTGTTCCATGTCCAGTTCTAACTGTTGCTTCCTGACCTGCATACAGGTTTCTCAAGAGGCAGGTCAGGTGGTCTGGTATTTCCATCTCTTGAAGAATGTTCCACAGTTTATTGTGATCCACACAGTGCAAGGCTTTGGCATAGTCGATGAAGCAGAAATAGATGTTTTTCTGGAACTCTCTTGCTTTCTCCAAGATCCAGCAGATGTTGGCAATTTGATCTCTGGTGCCTCTGCCTTTTCTAAAACCAGCTTGAACATCTGGAAGTTCATTGTTCACATATTGCTGAAGCCTGGTTTGGAGAATTTTGAGCATGACTTTACTAGCATGTGAGATGAGTGCAATTGTGTGGTAGTTTGAGCATTCTTTGGCATTGCCTTTCTTTGGGATTGGAATGAAGAATGACCTCTTCCAGTCCTGTGGCCACTGCTGAGTTTTCCAAATTTGCTGGCATATGAGTGAAGCACTTTCACAGCATCGTCTTTCAGGATTTGAAATAGCTCAAATGGAATTCCATCACCTCCACTAGCTTTGTTCGTAGTGATGCTTTCTAAGGCCCACTTGACTTCACATTCCAAGATGTCTGGCTCTAGGTGAGTGATCACACCATCATGATTATCTGGGTCACGAAGATGTTTTTGTACAGTTCTTCTGTGTATTCTTGCCACCTCTTCTTAATATCTTCTGCTTCTGTTAGGTCCATACCATTTCTGTCCTTTATCGAGCCCATCTTTGCATGAAATGTTCCCTTTGTATCTCTAATTTTCTTGAAGAGATCTCTTGTCTTTTCTATTCTGTTGTTTTCCTCTATTTCTTTGCATTGATCGTGGAGGAAGGCTTTCTTATCTCTCCTAGCTATTCTTTGGAACTCTGCATTCAGATGCTTATATCTTTCCTTTTCTCCTTTGCTTTTCACTTCTCTTCTTTTCACAACTATTTGTAAGGCCTTACAGTAGATCTACAAAAAGTGCCTTGTTTTTTGTGGCAAAGAAATAGGGACAACTTTTCTGGCTGCCAGAAGTTAGTTTCTGTTTACTTGCACTGAAATAGAATTCTATCCTTGCTGCTGCGGCTGCTGCTAAGTCACTTCAGTCGTGTCCGACTCTGTTTGACCCCATATTTCTTCAAATAGTGTTAGGAACATAATATTTACTAAAAATATTTGATTCATTCATTAAGAAAGAATTTGCTTGTTGCATACTATCAGATATGAAACCATGGGAGAATGAAAAGAAATTAACACAGACCCAACTTAATCACTTAGCAATCTAATTGGAAGACTGCACATCATGGAAAACCATTAATTCATTAATTCAACAACATAGCTTATCATACGCCAGTTATTGTTTGTTGTTGTTTTTTTTTCTTTTATTGGTGGCAAATTAATTTACATTAATATATTGGTTGGTTTTGCCATACATTTACACGAATCCACCCCAGGTGTACATGAGTTCCCCTTCTTGAGCCCCCTCCCACCTCCCTCTTCCCCATATCCTCCCTCCAGGTCATCCCCATGCACCAGCCCCAAGCATCCTGTATCATGCGTCGAACCTGGACTGGTGATTCATTTCACATATGATAATATACATGCTACAACGCCATTCTCCCAAATCATCCCACCTTCACCCTCTCCCACAGAGTCCCAAAGACTGTTCTATACACCTATGTCTCTTTTGCTGTCTCGTATACAGGGTTAAGGTTACCATCTTTCTAAATTCCATATATATGCGTTAGTATACTGTATTGATGTTTTTCTTTCTGGCTTACTTCACTCTGTATAATAGACTCCAATTTCATGATTCAAATGCATTCTTTTTGATGGCTGAAAAATACTCCATTGTGTCTATGTACCAAAGCTTTCTTATCCATTCGTCTGCAGATGGACATCTAGGTTGCTTCCATGTCCTGGCTATTATAAACAGTGCTGCAATGAACATTGGAGTACATGTGTTTCTTTCAATTCTGGTTTCCTCGGTGTGTACGCCCAGGAGTGCGATTGCTGGATCATATGGCAGTTCTATTTCCAGTTTTTTGAGGAATCTCCACACTGTTCTCCATAGTGGCTGTACTAGTTTGCATTCCCACCAACATTGTAAGAGGGTTCCCTTTTCTCCACACCCTCTCCAGCATTTATTGCATGTAGACTTTTGGATAGCAGCCATTCTGACTGGTGTGAAATGGTATCTTATTGTGGAAAGCCCAGAGATAAATCCATGCACCTATGGACACCTTATCTTTGACAAAGGAGGCAAGAATATAAAATGGAGAAAAGACAGTCTCTTTAACAAGTGGTGCTGGGAAAACTGGTCAGCCACTTGTAAAAGAATGAAACTAGAACACTTCCTAATACCATACACAAAAATAAACTCAAAATAGATTAGAGCGCTAAATGTAAGACCAGAAACTATAAAACTCCTAGAGGAGAACGTAGGGAAAACACTCTCTGACATAAATCACAGCAGGATCCTCCAAGATCCACCTCCCAGAATATTGGAAATAAAAGCAAAAATAAACAAATGGGACCTAATTAAAATCAAAAGCTTCTGCACAGCAAAGGAAACTATAAGCAAGGTGAAAAGACATCCTTCAGAAAGGGAGAAATTAATAGCAAATGAAACAACTGACAAAGAATTAATCTCCAAAATATACAAGCAGCTCCTGCAGCTCAATTCCAGAAAAATAAACAACCCAGTCAAAAAATGGGCCAAAGAACTAAACAGACATTTCTCCAAAGAAGACTTAAAGATGGTTAACAAACACATGAAAAAATGCTCAACATCCCTCATAATCAGTTATTGTTAATAAAACTGTTAGCAAAAATTGATGAATTCTCAGAAGGTCATGGACCTTGCAGTATAGATAGAAAAAAATAGACAATGAAACAATTAGTTATGATAATGGAAAAATAAAGGACAAATGTTAAGAGCTTCTGGAGAAGATCAGAAGGGACTGCAATGGTCAAGAAAAGATACACAAATGTTTTATTTAAGCTGTGTTTGGTAGATATTACTAATGTCTACCAGTATTCTCCTTCCTGGATATGTGGGCCAAATTAACACTTCCAGAAAGAAGTACTTAAAAACTTTTGCCTAATTTCTTATGCTTTCTTTGTTTGTAGTCCTCCTACTGCAAAATCATGTGTTTAGATAGAGGTACTATAGGAATGGAAGCAACTAAAAGACAAAGACATCACATGAAGGACATGACAGCCCATGACAGTGACCTCTATCATCAACAAGCTTGCATGACTCAGAAATAAAAACTTGTTATGCTAAGCTGCTTAGATTTGGGCTTTTCTTTTTTTAATGAATCATAATCTAGCTGATCCAGACTAATACAAAGCTATCTACGGGATGAACAGTGATTAGGTAAATGAAAGTGGGGGAAAAGGGGAGAGAACCTGGTGTGCCAAGCAGGAAAATCAACTGGGACAAAGCCCTGACATTAGAGATGACAGGTGCTTTTAAGAAAGTGAGCAAAATTAACTTTATGGTTTAAATTGCTGCAAAAGATCTTAAGTAATTAGTTTTTAGGGAGTTTTTTCAAACTGGTCTTTTAGCCCTAAAATTCTGATAACTCCTAAGGACATATGAGGTACATATCCAATCAACAGTGATATAACTAAGGGGATACTTTCTCCATAATACCTTCAGAGTATTCATAAAAACAAATGCCCAACACAATCACTAAAATCTCATTAAATATAAAATATACTGTCTTACTTTAAATGTCTTACTTTACCTTTGATTTAAATAAACCAAAATTAAATAATGCATCTTTCAAAAATATTTTGATTCTTTTTTTATATGTGGATTAAAATAAAGCTGAGCTCCTTTTATGTGGTTATTTCCTATCATCTCCCTGAAATGCATAATCCAGGAAAAAAAAAGAGGGAAGGAGTAGTTATTTTACCTCATATCACAACTTATTTCAGGAGAACTCTAAGTACTATTAGGAAAGCTAGCAAATTCCCTGGTGGTCCAGTGGTTGGGCCTCCATGCTTTCACTGCCAAGGGCCTGGGTATCCCAGCACATTCAAAAACAAACAAACAAAAAGAATAAGAAAACTAAACATTTATCCTCTGTATAATAACTGCTTTAAATTATAAGTACCTTAGTTACTTTATTTCACTTAATCTTATCTTAAAACAATTGTTCATTTTTTAACCAAATTTTTAACTTGGTTACACTTCAGTTTGAGCAATTGAGAATTAAAACTTCAACCATGGAAAACAGTTTTTTGCTGCTAATTAATGTAGTAAAAAATTTGGGAATAGAAATACTAAGTAATCAAAAAACCCCACAAAAGTTTACATGAAGACACTTGAAATGTTTCCATAAAATAATACTTCTGGAAATGCACAGGAAAAAATCTCATAAACATTGATTGGCTAATAAAATTAATGATTTGTCTAGATAATTTTATTTTTAATAAATCCCAGTAAGCTAGTTTGAAATTAAAACACAAAGCTTATTATAGTAAAACTGGATGAAGTTTTGTCTATACAAGTTTCCTTTTCTCATCCAGAATAGATGTGGCAACTCTAGTTACTAGAAATTGAACTTTTATCTTTGAAATGTAATTTTATGCTTTCATTTCTTTACAGAAACTATAGAAATTGGGTATATATCTTTTAATCTAGAAGTCTTATTTTTCTGAAAAACCGTATGAATAATTATGTGAAAAATGAAAAACTAGCATGTCAAATATTATGGTTTTGCTCCTTTTATTTAAGCTTTCTTTCTAAATTTGAAATATTTTTTGCTAGAAACTAAATTTCTTTGATGTAAAATATGGTATAGCAACACATGGTACGTCATACATACATTCATTAGTAATTATGAAAACTTTGAATATAACTGAATATATTTTCCATGAAAACAATCATAAAACAGTTTTTGTTTAAGATTTCAAGACATTGCTCTGCAGTGGTACAGTAATAATGTCATTTCTCATTGCACAGTATGTACACTGAGAATATCTGGGAAGTTGTGTTTTACCCTTAGATCCCATGGACCGAGGAGCCTGGTAGGTTACAGTCCATGGGGGTCACAAAGAGTCAGACACGACTAAGCGACTTCACTTTCACTTTTCACCTATGTGATCACTTGGTTGTTTGCATTTTTTAATTCTTATTTCAACTGTTCACTAGCAGATATACTTCCTCACAAAGGAGTTGTAAACAAAATGCCAAATGAAACTGGATACCAGATAAACAAGATGTCCCTGATCTTTTTAGTACATCCAGTGAGATTTGAGAATTGCAGAAACATAAAATAACCAGTATTTCAATTGTACTGTTCCTTTTCAATTCCCCGAGTTCCTTTTCCTTCCTGTTCTTTTATAAAATTTTGTATTTATTTACTTAGGGCTGTTCAGGGTCTTCTTTATTGCATGGACTTTTCTCTAGTTGCTGCAAGAAGGAGCTATTCTCTATTAATAGCAGTAGTATGAGGGCTTCTCATTGTGGTGACGTCTCTTACTGTGGAGCACAGGCTCTAGGGCACATGGACTTCAGTAGCTGTGGCACATGGGCTCAGTAGTTGCAGCTCCCAGGCTCTAGAATACAGGCTCAGCAGCTGTAGCACATGAGCTTTCTAGCCCTGTAGCATGTGGGATCTTCTGGACCAAACCCATGTTGCCTACCTCAGCAGGTGCATTTTTTACTACTGAACAACCAGAGAAGTCCCCTTCTTGTTCTTATTTGTTTATATAACACCTATAACATTAAACATACATGTACTAGCAGTTTATTAATTGCTACTCCATCCTTTGTACATATTATTTCTGGTGCTTATGAGTTCATGTATTACTTTTGTGTATGAAACAATATAGAAACATTAAAAAATGCTTAACATTAGAGAAAAATTTCTTTGCAAAACAGCAGTTATCCAATTGAATATGAAAATTCAGAAAAAGTGTGAAAAATATTGATACCTATTTAGAATTTGGTAGGATGAAAAATATTATTTTGAAAAATATTTTTCATCCATTTATAATAATATATTATAGAAAATAGTAACTTCAAAAATTCTCATTATTTTAGTATTCTAAACATGGTCCTCATCATTAATAGTTTATTAATAAAGTTGGACTTAAAAGAGAATAACTTTGGAATCCTCATAGGCCCCTTTACTTTTGAGGCAATTTGTATCTTTCAGTCATTGTTTTCAGATAGATATCCTTCTCACATATTCTGCTGTAGAGAATACAGAGCTTATCTTATATCACAAACCAAAATTCAATATCAATTCTAGCTGATTGCACTAAAAGAAAAACACAGGCAAGTCATCAAAATTGTTCCAGATGTACCTTACAGAAATAGGAATTTATAAAATTCCTTACGAGAAAGTCAAATACAAAGGTTCAGATAAGCATTATAACTGGTTCCATTGTGAATCAAAAGAAGTTCAAAATTATATAAATATTTTGATAATTTTTATTCATATCTATAGCAACTCAAGTAACAGGAGTGGTTCATAATTTTTTCTATTATTTTATATCCTATCAATAACTCAAAGAATGTGGGTAGCAGAAAAGAAATCATACTTTCCCTCAAGAATGAGATAGAGAAGGTATTTTATATTCTGGAGCTTAATTAGATGAAGTTTCTTTACCAATACAACAAAATGACTAAAATGCGGTCTGAGATGGCATTTTGTTTCTGTTTTTTTGGGGGGGCATACTTTCTAATCTTTCACAATTTTATTTTTTTTTATTAGAGCATAATTGCTTAACAATATTGTGTTAGTTTCTGCGATACAACGAAGTGAACTGGCTATATGTGTACATATATCCCCTCCCTCTTAAACCTCCTTGCCCCTCCCCCCATCCTACCCCTCTAGGTCAACAGATGGAGTTTTGAATCTCCAACATACATTAGCAGTGTAACCCAAGGAAGATTACATGAAATCTCAGTCTTCCTATATACATTTAAAAAGGAAATAGTAACATTCATAGCATGCAATGATTTTATAGAATAAGTTGTAATAAAGTTCTTAGAATGTTTCATATTAGCACCATTAGCCAAAAAAAAAAACAAGTCTTTAATTAACTTCACAATGTGCCAGCTGCTCATTTTGGACTTGGAGTTTGGAGTATCAACTGTAGAATGATGTCTCTTCTATCAAAATATTGCCCATCCACTGAGGCTGATTTAAGTCCCACCTGCTCCATGAATCTTTTTCCAACCTTTCCAGTCTCAATAAATCTGTCTCTACTTTTCATCTCAGCAGCACATCTCGTGTATGCTGTTATATCTCAAGGTGCACTGGGAAATGATGTGGAGGATACTGAATGGCAAGCTGATGAGATTATCCTTAGTTCAGAGGCAAGGCTTAGCCAATTAAAAACTCTCAAACATGGGTAAATGTCTAGAAATACATTTCCAAAGGGCATTAATAGTTTATATTTTAGCATGTTTTGCCAAATTTCCCTCCCAAAGAGTTGTAACAATTTCTACTGCCCTCAATAATGCAGATTTTAACATGACTGTTTTTAAATCAGCATTTCATTACAGAAAATAAGCTTCCCCATCCTGTAAGGGGATGTTCTGTTGGATTAATTAGATTTTAAATCAAAGAGCATTTTCTAAAGTGGGCTCCTATAGGAGATACTCAGGACACGCTCAAAATAAGCTTGGAAAATTGCTTGTCCAAATAATTTTTACTGGCTTCTTTATTGCAGGCCTTCTCAGACTCTTTAATATGCTGAATTATATACTGTAAATCTCTAAGAGATATATATTGGGCCACATTTCCCAAACACATTTGGTCATAGAATATTTTCCTCAGAGCATTTCAAGGAAATAACATTTCATAGAATACTTTGGGAAATGTTGTTCATTACTTACTCATATATCAGCCAATATTGCTATCTGTTCCTTGCAGAGAATTTATTGCCAATCCACTGTGATGGGAAGCTACTTACCTTGCCTTACCATCTTTGTGCTCTGCATAACTACCATAACATATACTGCAGAAAAAGTATGCAATAAATCTTTGCTGATTAGCTGACAATATATTTAACAACAAAAAGATTATATATGCTAAAAGTTCAAACAGAGTACATGGGAAAGTAATACTCCTAAAGAGTAAGTAGGATTCAAAGCCATTTCCATCTTTTTAACTAATCAAAATACTTCAGGCTTTCATCACACTCAAAGGTATCATTAAATGCTGGAGTACATAACAGTAACTATTTTCTCTAACAACAATTAAACAGTTGCTATTGTACTTTTTACAAACCTTATTGCCAACATATTTATCTTTTTTTAAATTTTTTATTTTTATTGGAGGCTAATTATTTTACAATATTATATTGATTGGTTTTGCCATACAATGACATGAATCCGCCCCGGGTGTACATGAGTTCCCCCTCCCAAACCCCCTCCCACCCCCCTCCTCCCCTTATCCTCCCTCTGGGTCATCCCCGCATACTAGCACCGAGCATCCTGTGACATGCATTGACCCTGAACTGGTGATTCATTTCACATATGATAATATACATGTTTCAATGACATTCTCCCAAACCATCCCACCCTCACCCTCTCCCACAGAGTCCCAAAGACTGTTCTATACATCTGTGTCTCTTTTGCTGTTTCGTATACAGGGTTATCATTTGCATCTTTCTAAATTCCATATATATGCGTTAGTATATTGTATTGGTGTTTTTCCTTCAACATATTTATCTTAACAAGAAGACACACTCCAATAAAAATTTTACTTTGCAATCTTAATAACTCAAAACACTTGTTGTCTAAAAAACACTCATAATGGCTCTTTCTAAAATATTTAAAATTTATCTGTTTATATCTAAAGAAGATTAGCTTTAGGTTGAAAAGGTAACAATTTAAAATAATCACATAATTATAAAGAAGATAACAGACACCAGGAGTCAATTCCTAACTGTGAGAGTAGTACAAGAAAAAATAGTTAGCATGTGCTATGACTATTGGAATAAATATTCGGAAGCATCACTATGAACAAAGTTAGTGGAGATGATGGAATTCCAGTTGATCTATTTCAAATCCTAAAAGATGATGATGTTAAAGTGCTGCACTCAATATGCCAACAAATTTGGAAAACTCAGTAATGGCCACAGTACTAGAAAAGGTCAGTTTTCATTCCAATCCCAAAGAAAGGCAATGCCAAAGAATGTTCAAACTACTGCATAATTTCACTCATCTCACATGTTATCAAAGTAATGCTCAAAATCCTTCAACAGTATGTGAACCAAGAACTTCCAGATGTTCAAGCTGGATTTAGAAAAGGCAGAAGAACCAGAGATCAAATTGCTAACATCCATTGGATCATCGAAAAAGCAATAGAGTTCTGGAAAAACATCTACCCCTGCTTTATGGACTATGCCAAAGCCTTTGACTGTGTGGATCACAACAAACTATGGAAAATTCCTAAAGAGATGGGAATACCAGAGCACCTTACCTGTCTCCTGAGAAATCTGTATGCAGATCAAGAAGCAACCGTTAGAACAGGACATGGAACAATGGACTGGTTCCAAATTGGGAAGGGAGTATGTCAAAGTTGTAAACTGTCACCCTACTTATTTAACATATGCAGTGTAAACCATGTGAAATGCTGGGCTGGATGAAGCACAAGCTGGAAACAAGACTGCCAGGAGAAATATCAGTAACCTCAGATATACAGATGATCCCACCTTATGGCAGAAAGCAAAGAAGAACTAAACAGCCTCCTGATGAAAGTGAAAGAGGACAGTGAAAAAGTTGTCTTAAAACTCAACATTCAAAAAACTAAGATCATGGCATCTGGTACCATCACTTCATGTCAAGTAGTTGGGGAAACAATGGAAACAGTAACAGACTCTCATTTTGGGGGCTCCAAAATCACTCCAGATGGTGACTGTAGCCATGAAATTAAAAGACGCTTGCTCCTTGGAAGAAAAGTTATGACCAACCTAGACAGCATATTAAAAAGCAGAGACTTACTTTGCCAACAAAGGTCTGTCTAGTCAAAGCTCTGGTTTTTCCAGTAGTCATGTATGGGTGTGAGGGTTGGACTATAAAGAAAGCTGAGAACTGAAGAATTTATGCTTTTGAACTGTGGTGTTGGAGAAGACTTTTGAGAGTCCCTTGGACTGCAAGGAGATCCAACCAGTCCATCCTAAAGGAAATCAGTCCTGAGAATATTCATTAGAAGGACTGATGCTGAAGCTGAAACTCCAATAATTTGGCCACCTGATGCAAAGAACTGACTCCTTAGAAAAGACCCTGATGCTGGGAATGATTGAAGATAGGAGGAAAACGGGACAACAGAGGATGAGATGGTTGGATGGCATCACTGACTTGATGGACATGAGTTTGAGCAAGCTCTAAGAGTTGGTGATGGACAGAGAAGCCTGGCATGCTGCAGTCCATGGGGTTGTGAAGAGCCAGACATGACTGAGCAACTGAACTGAACACATATCTTTTGGCTTCCCAGGTGGCTCAGTGGGTAAAGATTCCACCTGCCAATGCAGGAGACATAAAGGATGCCAGTTTGATTCCTAGGTCTGGAAGATCATCTGAAGTAGAAAATGGTAACCCACTCCAGCATGCTTCCCTGGAAAATTCCATGGACAGAGAAGTCTTCTGGCCTACAATCCATGGGGTTGCAAAGAGTCAGGCATGACTGAGCACACAGTCATTTTTAAGGTATCTTTAGCCTGTTAATAAGATTCTTCATTAAGTAGCCAAATATTGCTTGAGGAACAGAAAGGCACGGAGTAAAATCACAACCAGTAACATGAAATACTTCAGAGGAAGCTAATAAGTACGACTTGATATCTGCTTAGAAGGCAACACATTCTCAGTAATTAAAGTGGAGACTTAAAAGTCAAAATTTTATTTGCCCACTTAACTGTTTCTTGACTAAAGTTCATCATGCCGCTCATTTTAAAGTACAATATATCAACAACTGGAAACCTTTTTTAGAATGCTTGGATTTAAATATGAAGATAAATACCATATTTAATATTTCAATAAATGTTCAAAAAAAGGTTAAAATTTTCTTTGAATTTATAACAGTGTTTATAACAGTAAGATACATAATTTTTAGACTACCTCCTATGAAGATCTATAAATAGTTCCTCTAACATTTAACCTCACTTCTCAGATGTGCAAACTGAGACGTACTCAAGGTAAGCAACTTTCTTAAAGTTTCACAGGTACCAAGTGATAAGTTCAGGTTTCAACTTTCAGTCTATCTCATTTTAAACCTGTTCTCTTTCCCCTGCAGCAGGCTGGCTCTTCACTGTATCTTCATATACTCCCACAAAATCTACCATGTAGTATTATAACATATCCTATAATAGACGCAGATTTACTAAATAAAAAGTAAAAAATGATAAAAGTAAGTGACTCATAAATTTTCAGTAAGAAAGGACAGGGGATAAAATACGTATTACAGGAAAAAAGCAATTGGCCTTTGTTTACATAGTGAGTTGAGAATCTGTCCAATTTGTTCCATAAAAAAAGGTTAGCTTGGAACACAAGACTACATAAAATAATTACCAGAATCAAAATATATCTTGTTCTTCTGCATATGAATTTATCAAATATAGTAAAAAGATGTTATCACTGAAATATATACATATATATTTTAAGGGTTGAGAAGGCCAACTTGGTTAACATATGAGGAAATTCAGTTTTATATACTTGCCTTTTGCTGGGAAGGCAGCCAAATTTCTAACTGAATCTAAGAAAGTCTATATTTTATTATAGCTATATCCATATAAATGAACAGCATATAAAATATAGACAGCGTCCTTTCAGGTTATTTAAACTATAAGGGATCAGTGTACCATTAAGAAAACATTCCCTGTTTCAACTTCTTCAGGAACTAAAGATTTCAAGATGTCTTCAAAAATTATGTCATTTCAGAATTTCAGTGTTTCTATGAATCTACCCAGAAAAGCTGAAAAACAAAACACTGAAAAAGCTATGTGATCATTGCCTTATGTGATTCTATACTGTGTATCCTTGTTAGAGATATAATTTATCATCATGATCTTGTTCCCCTGAAAAAGACCTATATTCTGTCACCACTTTCATTCTTTTTTAAGTGGTAGAATTGCTACTACAGCTAACTCAAACATAACTCTAACATGTCTCAGATTGGGATATTAGACTATTTCAATAAAATACAGCATGTTCTAATTTCGAGTATTAACCATTAAGAGAAAATTGCATTAGAGAATATATAACCTTAACATTAAATGAGTTCCTTAAAAAATAATATTCTACGGAAAGACTATATAACAAATGACAGTGTGTTAAGTCTGAATAGAATTTAAAAAAAACTAGAATTAGTAAAGCAATACACATAAAGTCATTGTTTACATTAATCACAGTCAAAATATTATGACGAAGAATTTGAAGCCAGAAGTTTTCCAAGTGTGACAGAATGTTGTCAAAACAAATAATTATTTGAAAACAAGGCTTTTAAAACAGTGAATATTTATAGTATTTAGTTTTGAGGGGCGTGATCACAAATGCCACCTGTGTCTCACAAAGGTTTGCTGATTATGGCAAAATGAAAAAAATGGTGGTTTAAGGAAAACAGTTATTACAGTGAAGAAAATGTAGTAAAAATGGATGTTTAAAAATATTTTCATTGTATGAAATGTTTCACAGGATTCTAAACCAGTTTGTTCTGTTCTGTTCAGTCACTCAGTCGTGTCCGACTCTTTGTGACCCCGTGGACTGTAGACTACCAGGCTTCTCCGTCCATGGGATTCTCCAGGCAAGAATACTGGAGTGGGTTACCATTTCCTTCTCCAGGGGATCTTCCCGACCCAGGGATCGAACCCGGGTCTCCCGCATTGGAGGCAGACTCTTTAACCTCTGAGCCACCAGGGAAGCCCCAAAACCAGTTTGTTAAGAATATGTAAATCTAAACATGGCTGTTCATTAGAAACATATCTGGAGCCTTAGAGAAACAAAGCAATACCTGGGCATTTGTATTTTTCAAAAATCCCAAGATAATCCTGATATGCCTCAGAAAAAACAACTAGACTATATGATGAGCTTTTCCTTTTATCTAGTTTGTTTCTGTTTTATTTTCAGTGCTCCAATTTTATTTAGTTTATGTTTTCCAATTTCTCCATCTCTTTTTTTTAAATTCTTTCTCAAGACTTTATTAAGTGTAGTAGCAAAGCTTTTATATACATGTATATATAAATAGTATATATATCTATGTATATATATAAATGGCATCACCGACTCAATGGACATGAGTTTGAGCAAGCTCCAGGAGTTGGTATGCTGCAGTCCATGAGGTCACAAAGCATCAGATATGACTGAGTGATTGAACTGAACTGATATAAATAGATATAAATAGTATGTATGATATATATATTTTAGAAATCTTATGAATTTTTGCCTAACTAAAAATTTTATGACATTTTGATTTCACTTGACTTTGTATGAATAGAATGCTAGATTTCTAATTTTAAAAACAGATATTTTTAGAATTAGATTTACTGTAATTAAGGTTTACTGTATAGCACAGGAACTATAGTCAATATCAAAGGTTTACTGTATAGGACAGGAACTAGAGTCAATATCTTGTAATAAACTACAATGGAGATAACTTCAAAAATAATACATGTATATTATACATTATATAATATATATGAATCATATATACATGTATTATTTTTGTAAGATCAAACCAGTCATTCCTAAAGGAAGTGAAAGTCACTCAGTCGTGTCTGACTCTTTGTGACCCCAGGGACTATACAGTCCGTGGAATTCTCCAGGCTAGGATACTGAAGTGGGTAGCCTTTCCCTTCTCCAGGGGATCTTCCCAACCCAGGAATCGAACCCAGGTCTCCTGCAGTGTGGGCAGCAATTTTTACCAGCTGAGCCACAAAGGAAATCAACCCTGAATATTCACTGGAAGGACTGATGCTGAAGCTGATGCTCCAACACCTTGGCCACCAGATGTGAAGAACCAACTCACTGGAAAAGACCCTGATGCTGGGAAACATTGAAAGAAGGAGGAGAAGGGGACAAGAGAGGATGAGATGGCTGGATGGCATCATCAATTCAACAGATATGAGTTTCAGCAAACTCTGGGAGATGGTGGAGGACAAGGAAGGAAGCCTGGCGTGCTGCAGTCCGTGGGGTCACAAAGAGTCAGACGCGACTTAGCAACTGAACAAAACAACCATAACTGAATCACCTTGCTGCACACCTGAAATACTGCAAGTCAACTATACTTCAATAAAATATATATATTAAGAAAAAAAGAATATGTAAATCTAATACTATGTGATTCGTTTACAAGAATAGCTGATTAACTTCAGCTGAGATAGAAATTCATCAACTGGATTTCAATAAAAGCCTTGGTAAATTTTTGGCCAACAAATTTCTTTCTTCATTTGGATCTATATATCTTTGTGAAGAATCATTGTTCAGTTATGAATTAGCCATTAAAACCAATACACTTTAGAACTAGACTTTCAATTTCTGTATTTCGAAGTGTTAATTTTCTAAAAAGTAATGATTCATCTTCTAATGCATTATTTCACTAAAATGTTAGAATTATTTCATTTCTGTATTTTAGTCATAACAAAAAAAAGCTTATATCATGAATGAGATAAAAAATGTTTTAAAAAATTTTTTTAAAAATCTGTTTTTTCACAATTATCTTTTTCTTTTATATTTCTACCTTGCAAATTTTATAATGTACACAATGTAAAACAAGCATATATTACTCATAAATAAATGTAATTATACCCTTAAAGATATTTTATGTATGCCATGTATTATATATGCAGTTTTTACAAATATACATATTCAACAAAATATTCCAAAATAATTTTAGGAATCACAGCTTTAGCAAATGACCATTTTATTTTTTTTAAGTGTATTCATTATTTATTTATTTATTTGACTGCACCAGGTCATAGCTGCAGCACGATAGATCTTTAATATTCTTGGCAGCACATGGGATCTTTAGCTGCAGCATGTGGAATCTAGTTCCCTGACCAGGGATGGAATCCAGGCCTCCTGCCTTGGGAGCATAGAGCCTTAGCCACTGGACCACCAGGGAAATCCCACAAATGACACTTTAAGGGCCCAACATTTTATAGACTTCTTGGGTAGTTACCCAGTTCCATTTTACTATTTAACCAGTAGTGCTTACACCTCTCTATGTGTCCAAAATGTCAGGAATTATGATACTAACCCAATCATTGATCAGAGGTGGTTTCATTAAAAATTCACTACATTTTTCAATGAAACATTTTAAACGAATCTATAAGCTAATCATGAGAAAGATTACTTTAAAATATTTCAAGGTCATTTCACCATATCACTATTCAGAAATAGTAAGAAATGAGCACTGCCATTTTCTATTTCATTTTGCTAATTTCATAGCAGAGAAAACTTGAGATAATAATTTGTTTTTTATTTGTGACTTTCTAGCCATAAATTTAAATTATTAGAAAGTATACATATTTTGTAAACTTCTTGGAAGTCAAAAATGCTTATTAATAATACATTGACCTATGCCACACATATACATTTTAAATAAACATTAAATAATGATTACATTAATATTTCTCTATATAAAGGGAATTTTACTGTACTTAATATTAACTTCACATGAGCTGCTTGAAACAATTTGATCATAAGGTTTTACAGAATTGGAAAGGATCTTAAAGATCTTCCCCCAGAGCTTCACTTACACGACAGCAGAAACCAAATAACTCGCTAGTTAAAGGTCAAGAAACCAGGTCATGTAAATCTTTATCCAGTAAATCCCCCATTAAACTACACAAATGTATGCATGAGACTCACTGTGAGTTAAATTGTAATGATATCTTACTTGAATAAATAATTTCTGATTATATGTAAACCATAGTTGCAAGGTAATTATAATCAGTATTCTTAGCCCCATAAGGTATTTACCCAGAGCCAAATCAACTTTTCAAAGGCCAAGTAACTGGATGTTTATAAAAAGTCCTGCATATTTCCAATAATGTTTCCATTTAGTACATAAACTGATTTGATAAGGTCGCCACATTGTTTGCATTACTGTTGTTGTTTAGTAGCTAAGTCGTGCTCCACTCTTCGCGATCCCATGGATTATAGCCCACCAGGCTTCTCTTTCCATGGGATTTTCCAGGCAGGAATACTGGAGCGTGTTGTCCTTTCCTTCTCCAGATCTTCCTGACCCAGGGATTGAACCTGTGAACCCACGTCTCCTGCACTGGCACACAGTTGCTTTTACCACTGAGCCACCAGGCAAGCAGAATATTGTATCTTTTAGTCAATAATTTTATTTTATTTTTATGAATCCTACTCTACTGGATATTTTGTGTTCATTGCCTGCCTGGAATTCACAATATTTTTTGTTAACAGCAGCCCTGTTTTATTGCTGTGGTTTAAAGATCTACTCTTCCCCATTTCTCAGATTATAACCTTACCTAATTTATGGCAGAAAGTGAAGAGGAACTCAAAAGCCTCTTGATGAAAGTGAAAGAGGAGAGTGAAAAGGTTGGCTTGAAGCTCAACATTCAGAAAACAAAGATCACGGCATCTGGTCCCATCATTTCATGGGAAATAGATGGGGAAACAGTGGAAACAGTGTCAGACTTTATTTTTTTGGGCTCCAAAATCACTGCAGATGCTGATTGCAGCCATGAAATTAAAAGACTCTTACTCCTTGGAAGGAAAGTTATGACCAACCTTGATAATACATTAAAAAGCAGAGACATTACTTTGCCAACCAAGGTCCGTCTAGTCAAGGCTATGGTTTTTCCCGTGGTCGTGTATGGATGTGAAAGTTGGACTGTGAAGAAGGCTGATCGCCGAAGAATTGATGCTTTTGAACTGTGGTGTTGGAGAAGACTCTTGAGAGTCCCTTGTACTGCAAGGAGATCCAACCAGTCCATTCTAAGGGAGATCGATCCTGGGTGTTCACTGGAAGGACTGATGCTAAAGCTGAAACTGCAATACTTTGGCCACCTCATGCGACGAGTTGACTCACTGGAAAAGACTCTGATGCTGGGAAAGGTTGGGGGCGGGAGGAGAAGGGGACGACCAAGAATGAGATGGCTGGATGGCATCACCGACTCTGTGGACGTGAGTTTGAGTGAACTCCGGGAGTTGGTGATGGACAGGGAGGCCTGGCGTGCTGTGATTCATGGGGTCACGGAGAGTCAGACACGACTGAGCGACTGAACTGAACCAAACCAAAAGACTGTGAGCCAATAGGATACAAGGACACTTTTGCTGGGGAACAAAGAAGCTGGAGAAGACCTTCAAAGGATGATGAAATTGGAACTGCTGCAACTACATTCCCACCCCCTGAATCCTGAGAATATTACAATCACACCCACTCAGTTACAGTCTTTCAGGATAAACCGTCTTTTTTCCTCCAGGCCAGAATCCTTTCTTCTTTCTTTTCTTTTGTGGGTTGGGGTGGAGGGTGGGTTGGGGTGGAGGGTGGGGGGGTGGGCCATGAGGCATGTGAGATCTTAGTTCCCTGATCGGGACTCAAACTCATGTCTCCTGTATTGGAAGCATAGAGTCTTAACCACTAGACCAGCAAGGAAGTCCCAGGGCAGAATCCTTGACTGCACTCTTTCTTTAAAACCTGAAAAAACACTCTGTCATGCCAGGGGTTGCATAAAGCACAATAAGACTAACAGGTCACGAATGTTAGCCTTGTTCACCTTTTTCTTTATACGCACAGCTGCTGCTAGTTCCATATACAGCTAACCCATTACTCTCATTTCCTTAATGAAATAATCATAATAGGTGAAATGAGACATAATTTCAATTGTTACAGCAATTTCCATTTCTTTTCACATTACTTCATCAAAAAATTAGATTAAATACAGTTTTACCTGTCAATTTTAGCTAAAATATACTCTTGTGGCTCAGCTGGGAAAGAATCATCCTGCAATGCGGGAGACCTAGGTTTGATCCCTGGGTTGGGAAGATCCTCTTGGAGAAGAGAAAGGCTACCCACTCCAGTATTCTGGCCTGGAGAATTCCATGGACAGTATAGTCCATGGGGTCACAAAGAGTTGAACACAACTGAGTGACTTTCACTTTCACACCAATATAAATAGGTACCATTCTGTATCACAGACTCAATGGACATGAGTTCAAGCAAACTCCGGACGAAGGTTCATGACATGGTACAGGAGACAGGGACCAAGACCATCCCCGTGGAAAAGAAATGCAAAAAAGCAAAATGGCTGTCTGAGGAGGCCTTACAACTAGCTGTGAAAAGAAGAGAAGCGAAAAGCAAAGGAGAAAAGGAAAGATATAAGCATCTGAATGCAGAGTTCCAGGAGACAGTAAAGGGCAGGGAAGCCTGGCATGCTGCAGTCTATGGGGCCACAGAGTCAAACACATTTTACCACCTGAACTACAACTATGCTATACAGTTTTAGTTCTCATATCTGGAATTATTATTGAATGACTATTAAATTAATTATTATTGATTTTCACATAGTTTACAGTCTGTCTTTTCAAATATTAACAAAAGTCAACCTTGAATAAACTAATACATTTTTTATTGCACATTCTATCGGTTTAAAAAGTTTGTGCATAGCCCATCTTAAGTAATTGTCCAGTTTGTAAACAATATAAATATATATGTATTTTAATGTGGATATTAATTATGCTTTCAACATTTAAATAATCTTCACATGTTTCTTGAGTAACACTTTTGTGCCACAAAACCTCTAAGTATCGATAAGAACAGTGCTTCTCAAACCTCTTTGCACATATGAATTAGCTGGGGACCTTGTCAATTCAGATTCTGATTCAGTAAGTCTGGGTGGGAACCAGAGAACCTGCATTTCCAACAGCTTCAAGAAAATATCACTTCTGGTCCAGGGAACACACTGAGGAGTAAGTTAGTAGGTAATGAAATTGATATTTTAAAAATAATTTTGTTTATTTACTTTTGACTGTGCTGGGTCTTCGTTGCTGCTTGGGCTTTTCTCTAGTTGCAGCAAGTGGGGTCTACTCCCTAGCTGTGGTGCACAGACATCTCGCTGCAGTGCTTCTCTTGTTGTGGAGTATGGGCTGAGGGCACAGGGGCTTCAGTCGTTGTGTGGGGAATGGGCTCAGTCGCTCTGGGGCACATGGGATCTTCATGGAACAGGGATTGAACCTGAGTCTCCAGCACTGGCAGGAAGATTCTTTACCATTGAGCCATCAGGCCAGGGGTCAAAAACAAGTCTCCTGAGTTGGCAGGTGGATTCTTCACCACTGAGCCATCAGGGAAGCCCTAAAACTTACATTGATTGTACTACTAAATAACTTTGCTCTCATGATTTTATTTGGAATCAAGAGTTGAACTAACTATTCCTTCCTCTTAACTGCAAGGGGTCTAGATATATGTACAAGTTTCTCCATGTATGATATAATAATATATTATCATATATTATATTAATGCATCAAATGGCTTGATATGTTGAAAGCTCATTTTCAACATATATTTTTTCCCTGCACATGCACATATCCATAGATTATATATTGCTGCGTGACATTGAAATGACATTTTCTCCAGGCCAAGATAGGTAATAGGTAATCTACAAAAGATATCACAGGATTAAAGACGCAATCTTTGATACCCAAAGGAATCATGTAAGTCAAAATAGCAATTTCATAGCTAATTATGTTTCCTTTACAAAGAGATAAAATTTAATACGATTTCTGAAATTCAGCTAAAGTATGCCAGATAATAGAGATTCAACCCCAAACTTGTATGTTCTGCCAGTTAGTGGTGAGATAAGTCTTCCTTGATCCTAGAAAGCAGGTCCGAAAAGAAAATATTTAAGCAGCTTCTCAGGATGTATAGCTGTTTCACATTTGGCTAAGTTCCAGATAACTGCAGGATTACTTTCTTTAAAATCATAGTTTGTCTATTATCAATATTCCTCTAAAACATTTAGATGTTTCAGTTCAGTTCAGTTCAGTCGCTCAGTCGTGTCCGACTCTCCGCGACCCCATGAATCACAGCACGCCAGGCCTCCCTATCCATCACCAACTCCCGGAGTTCACTCAAACTCATGTCCATCGAGTCGGTGATGCCATCCAGCCATCTCATCTTCTGTCGTCTCCTTCTCCTCTTCCAAAAAACCCAGGATTAAAATTCTCAGGTCTGCCTGAGCAATTCTAAAATAATTTTGCTGTTAAAGAAGCAAACCACCATTACAAACTATTAGAATTATAAGCTATTATTTAAACATGTGAAACAAAGTTTTAAAGCTAAATTTATTTTGAAAAATCTTTTACTCTCACCATCCCCCTCCTACCTCAAAACAGCCAAACACTTGTCAAGATGTGTGATAAAATCAAAACCTTCCAAATATTTGCTTACAAAGACTCAAAATAGCCTTGCTGTTGTTCAGACATTAAGTCATATCCTACTGTGCAACCCCAAACACTAAAGCACACCAGACTCCTCTGTCCATGGGATTCTCTAGGCAAGAATATTGGAGTGGGTTGCCATTTCCTTCTCCAGGGGAATTTCCCAACCCAGGGATCAAACTCACATATCTTGTGTCTCCTGCTTTGCAAGTAGATTGTTTTTTACCACTGAGCCACCAGGGAAGCCTAATGCTTCTAATTACTAGGTCTGCTGCTACTGCTGCTGCTAAGTCACTTCAGTCGTGTCCGACTCTGTGCGACCCCATAGACGGCAGCCCACCAGGCTCCCCCATCCCTGGGATTCTCCAGGCAAGAACACTAGAGTGGGTTGCCATTTCCTTCTCCAATGTGTGAAAGTGAAAAGTGAAAGTGAAGTCTCTCAGTCATATTTGACTTGTAGCGACCCCATGGACTGCAGCCTACCAGGCTCCTCCGTCCATGGGATTTTCTAGGCAAGAGTACTGGAGTGGCTTGCCATTGCCTTCTCATGGGTATTGATTTTAAGAAATTATAAACAAAAAGTCACTTGAATGTCATAGAAATAAGTTTACCTATTTCTTTTGTTGTTTAAGTCACTAAGTCATGTCCAAGTCTTTGAGGCCCCATGGACTGTAGCCGGCCAGGCTTCTCTGTCTTTGGAATTCTCTAGGCAAGAATACTGAAGTGGGTTGCCATCTCCTTCTCAAGAGGATCTTCCAGCTGCAGGAATCAAACCAGCATCTCCTGCTTGGCAGGCAGATTCTATACCACTGTGCCACCAGGGAAGCCCATAAGTTTACCTCTACCTCTTTAAAAATTGAGATAGTCATTTATTTAATAGTAATTAAGTGCATATTTCTAAATTAATAAAAAGATTATGAGAGAAAATTTAGCTAGTTAATTCTAAATAAGAGATTTGTAAGCATTTCTAAACAACTAGCAAAGCATTGCAAATTTCAAATACTTCATGAATGGTTCCTTTTTGGAAACTTGGTTGAACAGAACAGACAGGAAAAAAGATTGAAATGTAAACTATATTCTTTGCACTGTGCTGTACACACAGCAGTAACATTTCTACAGTTGACTCCTATAATTCATTCTAAGAGAGCAAAGCAATAGAGCAGAAAATACCAAATTTCAAATAATTGGAATATCATTTGGAATACATGCATTGCTTTATTTTTTATTATAAGTACCCTTGATGATTTGGAATTTACAGGCAAGACTTCAAACTAAATAGCAAAGCCGAGGTTAATATCTAATTCAGAAGCAGATGGAAAGTTTCCTAGATTCCTCACCTTCTACCTGGATCGTTTCCCCTCTGGGCCCATTCCACCCCAGGTTGCAGATAAGGCAGTCAAAGCTTCTCTATAACTTCTAACTAAGCTTTCAGTTCAAGGCAGAAAGATAACTGCACATTTTTATTTAAAAGTTTATTTTCTAGTGGCTGAATTAGAGTCTTTCAACATCGTTGACCTTCAACTTTTAACGGTTAATTCATTTATGAATTCAGTCCACTAGACATGTATAATGTTCCAGGACTAGAGAATTCATGATTCAGTGTTTTTTTAAAAAAAAATCGATTGGCATACACTGAAGGCTTTATCTTTAAGGGGCTTTAAGTCCTATGTGGCATTATGGTGGATATAAACAAGTAACAGCCACTGTGGTCAAGCTGGCCAGGTGCTTTGTATACATCATAAAATGTAGTCCTCGTAGCTCTGACTGGGAGGTGTTACCAACTCCACTTTTTTGGTGAAGAAAGTGAAGCTTGGGGAAATTAAATCATCAAGTCATACAGGAGGAAAATGTCAGAGATGGAATAAAAACAAAGTCTCTCTAAATCTTGATGCTCTTTTCAACATACCAAACTGATTCCGAGAGAAGGGAAAGGATTTGTTAAGTGATAATAAATTATAATGCCTTCCAGGTCAAGAGGCTCTGCTACAAATATACCTTTGGGATAAGCTGTATCACAATTATTTCATGGAATTGAGACATTTGCCCCTACTTACATAAACTTGGCTTCCCTGGTATTTCAGTTGGTAAAGAATCTGCATGCAGTGCAGGACACCTGGGCTCGATTCCTAGGTTGGAAGATCCCCTGGAGAAGGAAACGGCAACCCACTCCAGTATTCTAGCCTGGAGGATTCCATAGACAGAGGGCTATAGTCCATGGGGTCACAAGAGTTGGACACAACTTAGTGACTAAACCACCACCATCTAAAACTTAGGTTTTACTAACTTTGTTAGCATTTTAATAACTTACAAAAGAAATTCCTAAGAAAGAGGACTCTTCAAGCTTATGAAATAAAAAAAGCTGACAATATTAAAAAGTCTCATGTTCTCTATACAAGCTCTGATATAAAGCTTTGCTTTATTCACATTTTTTTAAATGATGGTAGTCTCAAGGACTCCTTTCATTTAAATTTACATAATACTTTGTGTTTTCAGAAGTTGTACTAATTGGAATTATACTCAGATACATTCAGTCTCTTGTCCCTACTGAACTTCAAGATCCTGAAATGCATCATCCTCATTCTGGGACGTCACGGTATCCAGTGTCATCTGACAAGTAATGTGAGAACTCAGTAAATACATGTTGAGTTTCCTCTTACATGCTTTAATTTGCTCTGAAATGATCTTCCCTTTGAAATGAAGATTAAATACTGAAGCAAACTATGAAGTTTTAAGACCGGATGCTGTATCTGAAAAAAAAAAAAAAATGTGGACATAACAACAACTTAATTGCCTAAATACTCCACTTCACTAGTTTCTTCGAAGGCAAATACAATGAAAAAGAGGTAGAAAATTAACTATTGTCTTTCAGGTTTTTCTGTTATGTAGTATTTGATGGTTCCAAAATAATGCATGCTATGTAAGTTATAAACCATGATAATAAAACTAACTCTTGTGGTCCCAGTATTAAGTTAAACCCTGGGATGTTATCATTACCTTTCCCCTAAACGCAGCCTTCTCACTGGGGTATTATCCTGATTTTTGTATTTATCATTTTTCTTGCCACATTTTTGAATATCATTTCACACTTATTTGAAGAAAGTAGGTAAAAACCGCTAGACCATTCAGAGATGACCTAAATCAAATCCCTTATGATTATACAGTGGAACTGAGAAATAGATTTAAGGGACTAGATCTGATAGATAGAGTGCCTGATGAACTATGGACAGAGGTTCATGACATTGTACGGGAGGCAGGGACCAAGATCATCCCCATGGAAAAGAAATGCAAAAAAGCAAAATGGCTGTCTGAGGAGGCCTTACAAATGGCTGTGAAAAGAAGAGAAGCGAAAAGCAAAGGAGAAAAGGAAAGATATAAGCATCTGAATGCAGAGTTCCAAAGAATAGCTAGGAGAGATAAGAAAGCCTTCCTCAGTGATCAATGCAAAGAAATAGAGGAAAACAACAGAATAGGAAAAACAAGAGAGCTCTTCAAGAAAATTAGAGATACAAAGGGAACATTTCATGCAAAGATGGGCTCGATAAAGGACAGAAATGGTATGGACCTAACAGAAGCAGAAGATATTAAGAAGAGGTGGCAAGAATACACAGAAGAACTGTACAAAAAAGATCTTCATGACCCAGATAATCACGATGATGTGATCACTCACCTACAGCCAGACATCTTGGAATGTGAAGTCAAGTGGGCCTTAGAAAGCATCACTACGAACAAAGCTAGTGGAGGTGATGGCATTCCAGTTGAGTTATTTCAAATCCTGAAAGATGATGCTGTGAAAGTGCTGTACTCAATATGCCAGCAAATGTGGAAAACTCAGAAGTGGCCATAGAACTGGAAAACGTCAGTCTTCATCCCAGTCCCAAAGAAAGGTAATGTCAAAGAATGCTCAAACTACCGCACAATTGTACTCATCTCACATGCTAGCAAAGTCATGCTCAAAATTCTCCAAGCCAGGCTTCAGCAATAATTGAACCATGAACTTCCAGATGTTCAAGCAGGTTTTAGAAAAGGCAGAGGCACCAGAGATTAAATTGCCAACATCTGCTGGATCATGGAGAAAGCAAGAGAGTTACAGAAAAACATCTATTTCTGCTTCATTGACTATGCCAAAGCCTTTGACTGGGTGGATCACAATAAACTATGGAACATTCTGAAAGAGATGGGGATACCAGACCACCTGACATGCCTCTAGAGAAACCTGTATGCAGGTCAGAAAGCAACAGTTAGAACAGGACATGGAACAACAGACTGGTTCCAAATAGGAAAAGGAGAACGCCAAGGTTGTATATTGTCACCCTGCTTATTTAACTTATATGCAGAGTACATCATGAGGAACACTGGGCTGGAAGAAGCACAAGCTGGAATCAAGATTGCTGGGAGAAACATCAATAACCTCAGATATGCAGATGACACCATCCTTATGGCAGAAAGTGAAGAGGAACTAAAAAGCCTCTTGATGAAAGTGAAAGAGGAGAGTGAAAAAGTTGGCCTGAAGCTCAACATCCAGAAAACTAAGATCATGGCATCTGGTCCCATCACTTCATGGGAAATAGATGGAAAAACAGTGGAAACAGTGTCAGACTTTATTTTTTTGGGCTCCAAAATCACTGCGGATGCTGATTGCAGCCATGAAATTAAAAGATGTTTACTCCTTGGAAGGAAAGTTATGACCAACTTAGATAGCATATTAAAAAGCAGAGACATTACTTTGCCAACAAAGGTCCATCTAGTCAAGGCTATGGTTTTTCCAGTGGTCATGTATGGATGTGAGAGTTGGACTGTGAAGAGAGCTGATCGCCAAAGATTGAGGCTTTTGAACTGTGGTGTTGGAGAAGACTCTTGAGAGTACCTTGGACTGCAAGGAGATCCAACTAGTCCATTGTAAAGGAGATCAGTCCTGGGTGTTCATTGGAAGGACTGATGCTAAAGCTGAAACTCCAATACTTTGGCCACCTCATGTGAAGAGTTGACTCACTGGAAAAGACTCTGATGCTGGGAGGGATTGGGGGCAGGAGGAGAAGGGGACGAGAGAGAATGAGATGGCTGGATGGCATCACCGACTCGATGGATGTGAGTTTGAGTGAACTCCGGGAGTTAGTGATGGACAGGGAGGCCTGGCATGCTGTGATTCATGGGGTCTCAAAGAGTCAGACACGACTGAGTGACTGAACTGAACTGAAATATGCAGAGGTTAGTTTTGATGGTATTCAAGCATTGTGTGGCTCAGTTGGTAAAGAATCTGCCTGCAATGCAGCCGACCTGGGTTGGGAGGATCCCCTGGAGAAGGGAAAGGTTACCCACTCCAGTATTCTGGCCTGGAGAATTCCATTGACTGTATAGTCCATGGGATCGCAAAGAGTAGGACACGACTGAGCGACTTTCAATTTCATTTTCAGGCACTGTAATAATGGCACTATACATTGTCCTTTACAACTTATATTTTTCATTTCACATGTCTAATAATTCTATTATTCATCTTTATTTTGCCAGGATTCCATTCATATTTATATCCAGTGAACCATATTCCATTGTGTAAATATACCATATCTTCATCTTTTTCAGCTTCAAAACATTTTAAACCCAATTTCTCAATCTTTGACATCAAAAGAAACTTGGCCTTAATCCTGATAGGAAAAATCTGATAAAATCTTATTAGGAAATATTTCTAATATATGAATAGAATAATATCATTAGTCAGCATAAGCATACATGAATAAATAGATATGTCTCTAAGGCAATAAGTTATATCTCTAAAACCAAGTAATCAAGAGCCTCTTCTGCTCTTTGGAGTTGCATAATTTATTAAAAGAAAGTTCTCTAAAGCATTTGTCCACAACCTTTATGGCACCGGCAACCAGTTTCGTGGAGCAGGGGTGGTTTGGGGCTGATTCAAGAGTATTATATTTATTTGCACTTTATTTCTATTATTATTACATCACCTCTACCACAGAAGTTCAAGTATTAGATCCCAGAGGTTGGGGACCCCAGCTCTAAAGCAGTTATTATGTATAGTTTCAAAGAAGATATTTTCTGAACTAATTAATTATAAACATAAAGAATGTGAATTTCTGAATGAGTTTTTAGGATAAGTGTATCATTTCAAGATCCCTAAAAAAGTCATATCAAATTCTCAGTCAATCATGTTTAATTAGATGTACAAAAGAGTTCATGGGAATGCAGTAGTCCCACCTGCTTCCAAGGTCTGTAGAAAGTTGCATGGCTGTCTGTACTACTTTCCATACAGAATAGTCTGAACAATTCAAATAAATATCATTTTAATGATACTAAGGACAGAGGTTTTTCACTAATGATTCCAACCTTACTTAGGTAAATCTTGAGTTAGTAAAGTGATTTATTTGGTATGAAAGTTTAAGATGCACTTTGTATCAGGTTCATTTCTGCAAAGCATTCCTCATTACCCAATTCATAGCTCTTACAAAATATGCACACAGGTGTGCATTTTGAGACTTTAAAATGTTTGAAACTCTTAGTAACATTTAAAATATATCAGGAGCTAATGTTATTGGCAGACTCTTTCCAAATTAGAAAGAAAAGCTCTATTGAGGTTTATTAATCACTAGTCTTTCCAGTCAAGAAATGAAAATGAAAACATTTGTAAGTGATGGTTTTAAATGCATTTTTATGGAACTTTCTTTTTGAAAGTATAGTGTACATAAAAACAAAAGTGAAATTTGAAAATTTCAGTTCTAAAATCACATATTTCAGTTCAGTTCTGTCGCTCACTCAGTCGTGTCCGACTCTTTGCGACCCCATGAACTGCAGCACTCCAGGCCTCCCTGTCCATCACCAACTCCTGGAGTCCACCCAAATCCATGTCCACTGAGTTGGTGATGCCATCCAACCATCTCATCCTCTGTCGTCCCCTTCTTCTCCTGCCCTCAATCTTTCCCAGCATCAGGGTCTTTTCAAATGAGTCTGCTCTTCACATCAGGTGGCCAAAGTATTGGAGCTTCAGCTTTAACATTAGTTCTTCCAATGAACATCCAGGACTGATCTCCTTTAGGATAGACTGGTTGGATCTCCTTGTAGTCCAAAGGGCTCTCAAGAGTCTTCTCCAAAATCACATATTTAGAAAATTAATATTAGAATTCTTTTTAAATTAAATTTAAATATTAATTCTTTTCAAATTAATATCTGAATTCTTTTAAAAATTACTTTAAATAAATACGGTTGTAATCATTCAGACATACAATAATACATATTCTGCATACTTCTCGAAGGACTAAGGCAATGAGAATAATATGGATTTCAAATTTTCATAGGAAAGTAAGACTTTTTCTTAAAAAAAAAGAAACATTTAGCCCAACTTCTCTCAATTAGAAAGAAAAAAAAAAAAATCCCACTCACTGAACTGAGTCCTAATTCCCAGGAAGAATGTTCCGAACTAGATAGCAGCCCCAGGAGAGTTCAGCCCATGGGGCATGGGATCAGCTGCCTTGGCTTTTACCTCAGTTTTGCCTATTCATGGCTGTGTGACCAAGGAGAAGGCAATGAATTTCAGTACACTCTATCTTCCTCATCTGAAAAATGAAAATAATTACAATACATGTTTCATTGCACACTGCTGGCTCAGCTGGTAAAGAATTCACCTGCAATGTGGGAGGCCTGGGTTCAATCCCTGGGTTGGGAAGATCCCCTGGAAAAGGGAATGGTAACCCACTCCAATATTCTGGCCTGGAGAATTCCATGGACTGTTCCATGGGGTTGCAAAGAGTTTGGCAGGACTGAGTGACTTTCACTTTAATGAGTCAATATTTTAATGTTTTATTGAATGAAAATGCACATTAAATTGGTTAGTTTGGACAAAGGGCTATGACAAGACTTAGCACATAGTGGGTATTTTGATTATTAACTTATACTGTGCTAAGCTATTTCCAATAACAACATATTGTATCCTAATTTAAAACCTTTACATGCTTTTTTAAATTTTATTTTTAATATAGTTTTTTAAAAAATTATCAAGGGAGTGATTCCGTATTGCCACTCATTTTGCTCTATTTTTCAGACAAAAAAGAAAGTCTTCTGCTTTTTAAGTTTTTCAAGTAGTCATACAGGAGACTGTGTAAATCTAATTTTCTTTAAGGTCTTATGTTAGAGAAGCGAGAGTTGACTGTCTTTCCCTCCCCTCCTTCTCTCTTTAAATTAGTACATTAGCTACTATTAATACATTAGTTACTAATCCACTTGGGGCTTTGTGAAGTTGGATCAACAAACTGTGGGGACTCACATGCATTTAGTAAGGAAATGTCTATGTAATATGAATGATATTGTTTTGGTACCATTATTTTGGTTTTCCATGTCTTCTACAATAAAGTCAATCACATTTTCAGTTAAGTGCTATTGCCAATAACTTCAGAAGTCACAGACAGAGAACTGAAGCATTGAAGGAGAGAGAGCCAGCAGGCTAAGTCAAGGTTTGAAAACACTCTTCACTTTCCTATAAGGAAGGACTAAACAATGGCCAGCTGATTAATGTAGAAAAACTTCCATAAGTCATTGGAAAAGGACATCAGTTTAAACAACATTTTCAAAGGCAGCAACAAATGAACTTCTCTTGGAATAAAATGGACCAGGTACTAGAAGAAATGAAATCAGAATGGAAAACTCGTACAGAAAATAAAATATGAAAATGTATGCTAACTGAACAATATGGGTAATAAAAACAATGCAGTCCTCAGCAATCTAAGATATCAAATCCACCAAAGACTAAATAAACATACTATTTTTAAACTTAATGCTAGAGCTGCACTTTATCAAATGAGGTTGGTCCCTAAAGCAAGCATATATATGCCTAGTATACCAACTCAAAAAAATACTGACTTAGCAAGTATGACATTTGAATTGCAAAAACTAATCATTTCTCGTTCCTCTCTGCAACTTACTATGATTGGGTCTAGAGACACATTTTTTTCATGCAAATTTCTGATGGTATGAGAGAAATACATAGCTTACAGAAAGGGTATCTTGGGCTATGAAACTAACTTCTTGCTAGATTTACCTTATTTTTTCATGCATAACCTCCTAAACTGCACAAAGGATTTAAGATAGTTTACAATGCAACATACAACAAAACATAGTACTTTTATATAATATCTAACTAAACATTCAGTTGCTAAATCCAGGCTTTCAATTACTGGCACAGTGTATAAAATCAAAACTAGTATAATTCATATTGTTATTCTTGTCCTGTGTAGGACCAACACAAATAGAAAATTTCCTTTCAGTTTAAAGGCATTTCAAATGAAAAAAAGTCTGAAAGAAAACTTTACTAAAAATTGTTATAATAATAAAGTCTCAATTATGGAATAAAGGATTTTTCTTTTCTACAGTTTCCAGGTTTTCTACAGTGATGTCTTAAATCACACACACATAAACATACTCATATTGAAATATAATTCACTCACCTGGTACCTGATTCATATCCTTATAACTGAGTAAAATACTTATGGAAAATAAAAGATCCCTTTGCTAAACACAACCTTTTAAATGTATTTTGTCTGTGTCTCAGGGAAATGTATAAAATACCATGCAATATTTGGGTTGTTCCATGGATCAATGCAATAACTTAAATGGGACCAAAGATAAATATGAAATTTATAATGTATTACCCATTTTAAAATTTATACACACACACAAAATCCCTAATTTGTTCATCTCTGAAATAAAGAGAGTAGTATTTAGGCTTATCTGGTTCTCACTATTCTTATAATTTATAGAATTCTCTTGGAGAAGGAAATGGCAACCCACTCCAGGATTCTTGCCTGGAAAATCCCATGGATAAAAGAGCCTGGAGGGCTACAGTACCATGATGTTACATACTGCTTTCTTCAAGGCTTCCAGATACCCTCCATCCAGTATTTCTAGATAAGCCTATCTTCTCCTCCCTTCCTCCTCCCACAGCCTACTGCTGTAGCATCTTGCCTAATTCTACTGCTAGCCTAGAACTCTAGGATGAGAGAAAGTATAGAGTTTGACAGAAAGCAAGTCATAAGCAAGGCCAAAACTTTACAAATTAAACACTGAGGAGAGTGTCAAAGTACATAGTTTCCTACAAGTCATGTAAAAAGAGGGAACACTTTATCATGAAACATGAATGCAATAAATTTAAACTGGGAAAATAATAGACATTACTAAATACCCCCTTTAACCATCAAAAATCTCAGCAAAGTGTCCAAGAAAAAAAATGTCAAAATTAGAACAATATACCTTCTTGGGTCACCTTTCAAAAAAAACTAGTAGCAAATGTATTATTCCTAAACAATAGCACTGATTTGATTTCCAGTTGATCATTTGGGATTTCTACCAAAAATGATGACTGAGATTATCTTCAAAACTTGATAAGATTTTTGGATAACAAAGAGCCTCTTCCCTTTTATTCCTCCCTCTTCCCCTCCCATTGATACCCACTGATAATACTGTACCTGTGTTCTTACCTTCTACTGATCAATCTTTTTTGGACTAGATCGTACTTCTCCCCCAACACCCCAATCTCCATTGAAATTGTTCTCATCAGAGTTGACAATTATCACTCTATACTTTTAAAAACAATGGCATTACCTAATGAAGCTGACTTTCCAACAGAATTTTGACATGTTTGAACACTCTTCCTTTTTAAAACTTGGTCTTCCCCAGATTCCAATAATGCTACAAGCTCCAGGCTTTCCTCTATGTTTTGACTCCTTTTTCTTAGGGGCTTTTTCCTACACTTTCCCCTTGGATATTGGGTTTTAATTTTCTTAACACTTTTCTCTCCTATGTGTATATAATATCACCTGGAACACACAAGGCCCTTCTGTGAGTTAGGGCTCATTTATTAATTTGAATGTAAAGTCCATCAGAATATGTCTAGACACAATGAAATGTGATCATTGAGTAAATAAACATGAGGTATGTTGCTAGTGAATTATCTTTGCAGTAATTATGCAATCTAAAATTACAAGCAAGATAATTGGTATTAAGTAGTTTGATAAAAATCATTGTCTACTATAATAATTTCAAACTTTATATTATATGCATATATTATATGCATAACATCTTTTAGTTTTTAATTAATAGCAGAGTCTAGAAAAAATAAAGCAATAAAACTACTTCAGTTCTCAGGCTCCCAAGTTAGCTCTTTAAATTATTTAAAAACAGATGTCTAGAAAAATAGTCCTATTTAATGGAATTAAAAAAAAATCCACTTCCAAATATATTTATGTAGAATCATATATTAATGCTGAGATGCAGATTGACGTGTTTGAGATTTTTCCCTGAGTCTTCCTTTATTAAAATCGCTTTTTATGATTCTGAATCTGTTCCGGTAGTTTTGTTTACCTTTAAATCTGTACTGACATGATTGTCAAGAGAACTGGTCCTTAAGCTGAGAAAATATTCCTGTTATAAACACTAAAAGGCAATTCAACATCATATTTATCTCAAGATATCTAACAATCTCTAATTTTTAAAATGGTACTGATTATTTTTTAAAAAAATGTTTTTAACTTATTTATTTAACTTATTTATTTGGCTGCACCAGGTCTTAGCTGAGGCATGTGAGATCTTCCATCTTCATTGCGGCTGTGTGCTGCTCTATTCAGTCGTGTTTGACTCCTTGCAACCCCATGGACTGTAGCCCAGCAGGCTCTTCTATCTATGGGATTTCCCAGGCAAGAATAATGGAATGGTGACATGTGGGATCTAATTCCCTGACCAGGGATCATACTCAGGCATCCTACACTCGTAATGCACTCAGCCACTGGACCACCAGGGAAGTTCCAACAATCTCTTATTTTCTGATAAAAGAACATTGTAGTACAGTTGTCTAGAGCCTATAAAGTATTGATAACAAGAACTAGCATTTATCAAGCAAGCACCTCACCAGGCAGTGATATAAATATCTGATATATCTTGTTTTACTATACATTAAAACCTTGAAAACTTAGATACTGTTTTACTCAATTTACAGATATTTTCATCCTGATCCAGTCATAGAGTTGTCATGATCCAAACCCTGGCTTTGGATACTAAAAACTATGCTTATTTACTAAAATATGCAGCATGAATCAATAAAATGAATAACCAATTACCTAAATGCCAATAAATATGAATAAAAGCATTTGAGGGACAACGATTTTCAAAAATACATTTTAGTGTTTCAGAGATGTGCTTTTTTTTCTATTTGCTCTCTTACCATCAATCATACAAGATAAGGGTACTGTTAAGAAAAGCAAACTAGTATTTTTCCAGCATCTAGTTTACCCATTTAAATTCATTCAGAATTATGCAGAGGGCAATTCATCAAGTATATTAAAATTCATCAAGATCACCATTCACCAAAAGTGGTGGTTTTAGGTGTTAGTCCTGTCCAACTCTTGCGACCCAATAGACTGTAGCCTGCCAGGTTCCTCTATCCATGGGATTCTCCAGGTAAGAATACTGGAGTGGGTTGCCATTTCCTTCTTCAGGGGCTCTTCCCAACCCAGGAATAGAACCTTGTCTCCTGTACTGCAGGCAGATTCTTTACCAACTGAGCTATTAAGGAGTCATGTTTTGCAAAGGTGCCTTAACCTAAAAGTCAGTTGTCTCTTAAAATTTAGTCCTTCATAAAAACAATGATGTTACCTAGAAAACTCAGATCACTCCAAATCTCAACAATACAAATAAAGACCAAGAAAAAAATATATTCCTATGAAAATCCCATATATTTTTGAGTCATAAATTCTAATTTATCATATATTCACAGAGCCACACTTAGTTAAGAATTTAGAATTCCTAGACTTATTCAGTTTTTAAAAAATTCATCATGCAAAGATAATTGGCTTTCTTGGAAAAAAAACAAACAACTCTTTCTATGCATACAAAGCTAATTCATATTGACAGTTTAACAGAGGATAGAATTTACTTCAAGGCCTTTAATCCAAAATCTACCATGACATAGATTATTTCCTAGGTAAAATTATTTCACTTCACGGGGTTCATGAAAATGTAGAATATTCAATCTGGTCCTTCCCTAATACTTAAAGGCAATACCACTTCACTTTGTCCCTTCATTAATTAACAAAGGAAATAAATATTTACTGAGCACAAACTAAATGCCAAGCACAGTTCCAACCCCAATGGATCTTAATACAGAGTATATACTTATACTATGGCTGTAAATCTACAAGCATCGATAAAATAGTTCAATTTGAAAACAAAAAATTTTAGGACATATATGAGAAGAATTACCAAATACTGTGCATAAACAATACATTTCTGCAAAATTAATTGATTTTCTCCAGAGAGAAACAAACAAACAAAAAAAGAAAACATAAAAACAAGGGAGGAGACTTAAAGCAATCACAGAATCAAAGGACATTAAAATGTATTTAAGTATCAGTGCCACTTTAATAAACAATACAATCCTGTTTTATTGACTACAATATTAATTGAATGTTCTAAAACAAATAGAGCCTTTATAATATGACAGCTATTAAAATGTACTAACATATCAATAAAAACAAATGAAGTCTGCTAAAGAAAACAGAATATTTTACTTTTAGATTGACCAAGACATTTGCATTTGGTAAGTGAGAGAAAAGTTGGGGGCAGGAGGAGAAGGGGACGACCGAGAATGAGATGGCTGGATGGCATCACCGACTCTGTGGACATGAGTTTGAGTGTACTCCGGGAGTTGGTGATGGACAGGGAGGCCTGGCGTGCTGTGATTCATGGGGTCGCGGAGAGTCGGACACGACTGAGCGACTGAACTGAACTGAACTGAACTGAAGTGAGAGAAAAAAGTATTGCTATTTCAAATACCACCAAATTTTTTCTAAAGCAAATTTTATCATCAAGTATCAAAGTCTTTTGTAAACACATTCCATCTTTACAGTGTTTATTAATAAAAATGAGCTTATAAAAATAACTAACATTTAACATTTAAATTGGAACATTCAATTAGCATAACTTAGAACATTTTAACCATAAATTTCTATTTATTTGAAAGTAAAATTTCATAACATTTTAAAAATGCAGAATCTAAAGTTAACTTTAAATTATCTATGAATGTGAACATATGGAACTTTTAGATAAGGATAAATCTTTACTACTAAGTATGAAATATTATGATATTACGTACATAAAAAACAATAAACAATAATAGGTTCAGCATTCTTTTCAACTTCATACTCCCATCTGGTGGGACAAAAATGTTATTACTCCATTTTAAAATGTGAAAACCTAAGGTGTAAAACCTTTTCTTTCAATAAAGCTCAATAAAAAGTGAATAGAATCAACCCCCAAATTTATATATTTCTGATTCATTCATTTACTCATTCATTTTACATTATTATTTACATTACATTAAGCCAACAAAATATTTATTAAGCATTTACTATGTGCCTGGCACTATGGCAGGTGTTACAAGAAGATGGTTAAAAAGTTAAGCATGGTCTCTGACACCGTGGAGCTTATAATCTAATGCAGGAGGTGCAGACTGAATAAGCAAATGGAAAGGTGAATACAGAAACTCAAGTTGAGGCAAGGTCTATGAAGGAAGGAAAATGGAAGGGGGGTATAAGGAGAAAGAACAGAGGGGGTAGCTTTCTTAAATTGGCTCACACAAGGAAGCAAATTATTGGAAAATAAACAGGAGAGTCAATAAAAGAAAACACACTGAGAAAAAAGCAGCACAGATGAAAGCCTTGAGGAGGAAAGGAATTTGGTATATTTGAGAAGCAGGGAGTAGCTGGATCAGTGAGTGAGGACAAAAGAGAGTGAATTAGCTCCATTTAGCCTCTTGAAAAATGTGTGGTTTTTACTTTAAAAACATTTTAGCCTACTTGGTCGCTTTTACCAAACATAAAACCAGGGGCCATCAAGTAACAAAGCTATTTCTTAAAGCATGATTGAAGCTATTTCAAAGGTTTATTTGATCAATCTCTAAATTCTTATGTTATCAGCTAAACTAAGTTGGAAGAAAAAAAAAAAATATATATATATATATAGGCTCAAATTGAAAGTTATCTCCAAGCTCAGGATAAGTACAGATCTTTTTTGAAACTGAAAGTACACTCATCATTTGGGGACTAGTGATAGTGAATGATCACTTAAAACTTTAAAAAAAAATTCAAAAACACACACTTTTTCATTGATATTAAAAATGATAAATTATATTTCATGGGTGTTTAGTTTTTCTCTAAACTGTGTTGCTTTAAAAGGCACAGATTTTGTTTTTCTTAGGCACTGAAAGGAAGCATTTTCCTAGATGCCAAGTTAATCCTTGTTGGCAAAATACATACCGTGTATAATGTTTGTGCAATTTGTAATTACAAACTGACACCCACTGACAGTACAAAATAGCTTCTATCCCAGCAAGTAGCTACAAATATTAAAGACCATTGTCTGATCCCATAACGCATGTCATTAACTTTCATTATTACTAATGGGAGTTACGGGCACACTTCCAAAGTAAATCATAGACACTGTGTCACAGCACTGCTCCCAAAACTGCTTTATTTTCAGGTTGAATATTTTTGGCCATGCAAACACTTCATTTTATTTTTCTACTTAGAAAAGTCCAGATATACAAAATACAAACAAACATGTTTTCTTTCCCATCCTATTTTGCCTCTAAATCAGTATGTAATATAGGCGAGAAAACAAAATCAGTAAAAATATTTACTTAGAAAAATCTGATCAGAGAAACATATGTTTTTGTAAAAAAAAAAAAAAACTCCTAGTATTTGTAAGTGAAATGTATATTCCCATATACTCTATTTGAGATATAAACTTCCTGACCCAGGGATCGAACCCGGGTCTCCTGAACTACACGCAGATTCTTCACCATCTGAGCTACAGGGAAGTCCCAAATTGTTACAAACTTTATGGTAAACTGGCAATGTGAATCAGAAGGCTTAAAACATTCCCAAACTTTTATTAAATAATCCCACATTAAGATATTTGTCATAAGAAAATAATCAGAGATGCATACATGCCCAAGACTCAAACACTTGGGGAAGTCAATGAACTTTCCATAATGCATGGAAACCAGTCCAGTATTACCTACATCTTAAAGGCTGAATAATACAATTAATAAATGGGAATTCAGATAAATAGGTATGTAGATAAGTAGGTGTGTAGGTGATAGATAAATATATGATAGATTATACAATACATGTGTGTTAGTCTCTCAGTCACGTCTGACTCTTTGTGACCCCATGGACTATAGCCAGCCAGGCACCTCTGCCCATGGGATTCTCCAGGCAAGAATACTAGAGTGGGTTGCCATTCTTTTCTCCAGGGGATCTTCCAGATGCAGGGATCGGACCTAGGTCTCCTGCACTCCAGGCAGATTCTTTACCATCTGAGCTACCAGGGAAGCCAGAGAGGGTAAAATAAAAGGGTTCAATACTAAAGTAACTGAATGCTAAAATATTAGAAATATACAAATGATAGTTCACTATCACAAAGGTCTAGTGGGGAGATGGAGAAAATATTCCCAATTAAGTGAATGAAGCAATTTGTGTATTTTCTTCTTAAAAGTCTTTATCTGTCCTCTGGCGTTTAAGAGGTGGATCTTCACGATCGTCTTGATTTACGGTCTGGTTCTTGCCTGCAGAATCCGACGGACAGAGCACATTAACAATTTCTGTGAAAGTGAATGCGTTAGTCACTCAGTGGTGTCCAGCTCTTTGCAACCCCATGGACTGTAGCCTGCCAGGCTGCTCTGTCCGTTGGATTCTGCAGGCAAGAATACTGGAGTGGGTTGCCATTTCCTTCTCCAGGTCTTCCCAATCCAGGGATCAAACCCAGGTCTCCTGTTTTGTAGGCAGATTCTTTACTTTCAGAGCTACCAGGCAAGCCCAATCAGAATACTGACAATTTCTAAATAAAGAACAGATAATTTTATTTTTACATATTTTATATATATTTGTAAGGTATTAAATAATATAGAATATTATTTGTTTTAAAATGTATTAAGATGTACTGTGAACTATATAATTTGGTATTCCAAATTCTCTATATTGAATAATTCTTAGTCTTACAGAAAGTATAATCTGTAAAGGTAATAATTTTTAGTTTTTAAACCTCAGAGGTTCTAATACATATACTTTTAAAGAATATGTTGGCACAAGCAAGGACTGAAATCCCCTTAAGCTCCTGACTAGATGCCTGCTTGTTCCTATAGATTCATTTTGTCCATTTTTCCCTACATACTTATTTATTTTCATGGTTACTTCTGAAATTATAGTATATATGTTGACATAATCTAATTGTAAGCAAACAATATGAAGATAACAGATGCTTTAATTTCAGTCACGATGCCTCAGGTCTAAATACTACTTTTGTCTAGTATTTTAGTTCTTGTTTATACCTTTACAAATTAGACCTCCTATGCACATGTTGACCATTTTCTATAATTTCTTTTTGCATCCCTGACTTTACTTCAAGTCTCTATCCTGGATGCTCATTGGAGGGACTGATGCTAAAGCTGAAGCTGCAATACTTTAGCCACCTCATGAGACGAGTTGACTCACTGGAAAAGACTCTGATGCTGGGAAAGGTTGGGGGCGGGAGGAGAAGGGGACGACAGAGAGTGAGATGGCTGGATGGCATCACTGACTCTGTGGACATGAGTTTGAGTGTACTCCGGGAGTTGGTGATGGACAGGGAGGCCTGGCGTGCTGTGATTCATGGGGTCGCGGAGAGTCGGACACGACTGAGCGACTGAACTGAACTGAACTGAACATTCATTAAAATTTCACTGATGCTGCTGCTGCCACTGAGTCACTTCATTAGGTGATGATTACTAGGTCACAGTAGAAATGTCTCAATTTTGTGGCCTGAGAATATTTTTGCTTTGCCCATGTTTCTGAAGAGAAATATTACAAAGTATATGATTCTCTGTTGAGAGTTACTGTCTCTTAGAAACTGATGATATCAGTTCATAAACTTTTGGTTTCCATTGTTTCTATTTAGAAGTTATCAGTCAATTGAATTTTGTTCATTTGTAGATAATCTTTATTCTCTGTCTGGTTGCTCCTAAAATTTTTCTGACCTGTCCGTGATATTGTGGAATTTCACTATATGTCTAGGTATGAATTTCTCTTTTGTTGGATTTCCTGAATCTAAGTATTTGTGTCTTTAATATTTCCAGAAACTTCTTACCCATTACCTTTTTGGCTTTCTTCTATTTTCTATAATCTCACCTTCAAGCAGCCTGGTGAAATGTATATTATACCTTTTTAATCAGTTTTCTATATCTGAAATTTTCTAACATCTGTACTATATTCTGGATAATTCTGCAGATAATTTAGTTTACTAATTCTCTTACCTATGTCTAATCTACTATTGAAACTATCTATTGTACTTCTAAATACAAATACATATATTTTATTCCAAGTTCTCCAGAAGTTCTATTTAATACTTTTTCAAATCTATCAGTTTATTTTTGATAGTCTTGCTTTACTAAATCATCAATCCTCACTTTTATTTCTATTAGTTTAGTAAACATGTTTGGTTTTCTGAATATGATAACATAATATTAATATTATTTGAAATTCTGATTCTAGAATTTGTTTTCTCTACTGTCTCCAGTGATACTCATCTTATCATATATATTGTTTATTTTTTATCCAAAAGAATTGTCTGTCTTTAAAGGACATTACTCTGGACTCCCTGGAGAAGTGCCTAATTCCAGGTCTGGGGAAGAGAAAGTACAAGCATAGCTAGGACATGTTGTGCTATACAAATAGGAAAGTAAAAAAACAAATGAGGGCATGTCAAAAAGACAGAAGACAAAGCTTTGGACAAAGTGGCCTTCAAAAGAACAATAACTGTAATTTATTATAACTCATAGAATAAATTTTTAAACATGAGTCCATAGTGATGTTCAAGATTTAAAAAAAAGGCTGAGAAGGAGAGATTTATTATTTGTCCTTATTGGAGGTGACTCTTATGTCAATAATTTTCTCTAAGAATTGGCAACAGAAAAGAAAAAAAATAATTTACCTTTTAGGACAAATGGTAGTTCATTCTCAGTCGATACTCGAAAAGTCAGCATTACAGAAGAACATGAGCAAATTTTAAATATCAGCTAATGAATATCAACTCTCAAAGTAATTAATTCAGTTAGTATCATTTTAGGATGCTGAAACTAATAAGTGAAAAGTCCTTTGGAATCAAGGTATTCAATATGGGGCAAAGTACCATCCTAAGGATAATTGCTAATGGCAAAGATAAAAACAATTACAAGAACATCTGGTAATTACCACCTTAAATAAGTGACAAATCTTAGTCTACAAGCAATATCTTAACTTCTTGTACCTCCTAAAGAAATGCAATATGAAATACATAACAGAGGTAATTTTTTCCAGTAAAAGTTTTTTACCTAATATGCATTTAGAACTTACTTTCAGTTAATACATGTATATATTATACATATGCATGCTGCTGCTGCTGCTAAGTCACTTCAGTCGTGTCCGACTCTGTGTGACCCCATAGATGGAAGCCCACCAGGCTCCCCCGTCCCTGGGATTCTCCAGGCAAGAACACTGGAGTGGGTTGCCATTTCCTTCTCCAATACATATGCATATATGTGTATAATATGTATATGTGAACTATGATAGAACCCTATGAAAATAACAATGATAAAAATGATTTAGCATCACTTATGGAAATCTGAGTATACACTAGGCATGAGATGATATTATAAAATTATTATTATCTTAGAAGTAGTGAAGATAGTAGCGTTGTATGTAAGTATTTTGGGGAGATGTATGCTAAAATAATTATGGGTAAAGTGTTATAATATCTGTAACTTAAATTCAAATATTTCAATAATGAGACAGAAAATGGAAAAGTAGAAACAGAGAAAAGAGACATATAGAGAAAATTTGGCAAAATGCTGACAAATGTTGAATCTAAGTGGTGGGTATATGAGTATTCCCAGTACTACTCTTTCAATATTTGTAAGTTTGAATTTTTTTTATAATTAAAACATTTTGGAATCATTTAACACATTAGACTACATTCCTCCAGAGCAGGTCTGTATCTGCTTCCCCCGTGTGGCTGGGGACCAGTGCTGAACAACTTAACTATAGTTAGAACTGATGATTTCAGGCCACAGAGACTGTCAGTATAAGTCCCAGCCCCAAAGGATTATGAAACTTTTCTCCTTTTCCTTTGTTGTTTAGAAACAAGCTTTAAAATGATACATTCCATGTGTAAAATAGCTAGTGGGAAGCTGTTGTATAGCACAGGGAGCTCAGCTCCATGCTCTGTGATGACCTAGAGGGGAGGGATAAGGGAGGGTGGGAGACAGGCTCAAGAGGGAGGGGACATATATATACATACAGTTGATTCAGTTTTTGTACAGTAGAAACTAACACAATATTGTAAAACACTTATAGTCCAATTTTTAAAAAAAAGACATGCACATTTCTTATTTGGAAAGACAGGTTTTTTGGAGTTTGTTTTCCTTTATTTCCTAAACTTACCAAGAAAGTAGCCACTGAGGATCACAGGTTTTGTGTGACATTTTCCATCCAATCCCAACATTACTCGTGTCCAGATTCTGTCCCCCTGACCTTCACACATGTGACTTAGTGAAGTGAGAGGGTCACCAGAAGTGGCAGACCTCTCTAGATGCCAATTTTCTTACTCTGATTTCTGAAGATTTCTCTTACTTTTCCACAATCATGTTTTTGTTTTGGGGTTTATATATATATATACATACACACACGCACACACATATATATATATATTTATTTGGCCGCACCAAGTCTTAGTTGCATCATGTGGGATCTTCGGTCTTCACTGCATATGCACGTTCCTTAGTTGTGGCATATGGGATCTTTAGTTGCAGGATGTGAGCTTCTTGTTGTGGCATGTGGGATCTAGTTCTAAGACCAAGGATTGAACCCAGGTGCCCTGCATTGGGAGTACAGTCTTAGCCACTGGACCACTAAGAATGTCCCTGGTTTTGTTTTTTAAGATGTGCATTTGGGGTATATGAATATGTGGCTAATGTTTTTTTTTTCTATCAGTCAGTTCATCCTATTACTAGAAATGAAAGTGAAGATTCAAAAAAACCTTTTATTAGAAACACTTATCACAGTGCCTATATTAAGCATGTTCTTGTTTTTGTTGTTTTTGTCATTGTCACCACTTTCCTAAGGGCGCCATGCTGTAGTTTTGCTATTCTCCTTGGTAGAAAAGTTACACTAGAGGCAGGCCAAATGTCAATAAAAAGAAGTATACTTAATGCCCTTAAAAATAAACTGTTAAAAATCAATGTGACCATGATCTCCTTTGTCAATCTTTATCTTATAGCAATGCCTCTATTCAAGACAAACTGAATGCCAAATTCATATGCTGAAGCCCTAATCCCCAACTTGATGCTATTTGATATATTATATAGAGTCTTGGAAGGCAATGGGTTTTAGATGAGGTTATGAGTGTGGACCCCATGATGGGATTGTCGCCCTCGTAAGAGAAAGAGCTCTGCGCTATCCATCTCTCCCCTTCCCTGTTAGGACACAATGAAAAGGTAGATGCTTACAAGTGAGGAAAAGAGCTCTCACCAGGAACCAAACCTGATAGCATCTTGGCCTTCCCAGAGTCCAAAACTGTGGGAAAAGAATGCCTGCTGTTTAAGTCACTCAGTAAACAGTATTTTGTTATGGCAGCCTGGGCTGACTGATATAAAACACATTTCTAAGCACAGGTAAGGTCTCATTCCTCTACAATGGCTTCCAGAACAACCACTGCCTCCTCTGAACCTCTGTAACAATTCTTGTCTGGAGCATACTCCTTCGTGGGTTCAGGTTCATGCGAAGGTTAAAAGCACAGACTGTCTGGAGTTTGACTCTTACCAATATGAGTCTGTCCTATCACTTTGGAGATGTACATTAAGCTTTCTATGTCTCTGCTTTCTCATCTGCAAACTGGAATTATCAGTAGTTATACTTCACAGGACTCTTGATTACTTAATGAGATGACTCATAAAATGTTTAGCATAGCTCATAGCATGTTGTAAGTTCCAAACACATTACTATTTAATGCTTATTTTGTTAGTCATCTCTGCAAACATCCATGTTTTTTTCCTTCCACATAGAGCAAAATTTCCTTGTAAATGAAAACCATACTGCTAGTGTTGCTCTATGTCTCTTCATGGAAACTGCATGTTGCTGAGCATACTGTTAACCAGATTGTCATATTTATGTTCAAGTTACAGTTATAGTCATGTAAGAATATCATCACCCTTTAAAGATTTTTCCTCCCGAGTAACTATAACACTGCAACTGAATCTTTCAGAGGAAAAAATACTATATTTTCAAAACTGACAAAATATACTTTCAATAGTATATTCACTTAGAGAACAAATGAACTTTCTCAACTTCATTTAGGAACAAAAGCCCTAAGGATGGTATTCCATAGTCCATAACACTGTCCTGATGGGTAGCTGGGTTTATGTGGAGTCTAAAATCATACCACATATTTAGAAAATAAGAACTTTATGAAAGAGCACCACATGCCTGGAGACGCATAGCCAGTCATTTGAAGAGCCTCTAAGAAGACTTCTTTGACTTCAACAATTTAATTATGAGAGAATAACTTAGTAAGTTTGGCAAGAAAATAAAACAATATGTTATCATAATAGGCAAAAATGGTGATTTCACAATTTTGGTTTCTACAGAAGTGTTTCAAAATACCACCAATACTTGGAACCACAGCTGAACGGGGATATTCTATAAATAGGTTTATATTTAAAATCATATCCAGTGGTTGTAGTGTTCAAAATAGTAAGTCTTACAATTCTAATTAAAATATAGATATTCAACATTATTTTAGACAAACTTGTGCTAAGCAGATTTAAATTTAGCTTTCTAAAATCTAATCATCTCTTGAAATACTAGTTAGCTTCTCTTTTCTACAGACTGCCAATTAGTTTTTCTTCTAACTCTCATTATAAAGGGACATTCAGCAATTATATTTACATATCTTCTATACATATAAAGAGCTATACATACAAGAGCTAAAGAGTCTCTTGATGAAAGTGAAAGAAGAGAGTGAAAAAGTTGGCTTAAAACTCAGCATTCAGAAAACTAAGATCAGGGCATCAGGTCCCATCACTTCATGGCAAATAGATGGGAAACAATGGAAACAGTGAGAGACTCTTTTTGGGGCTCCAAAATCACTGCACATGGTGACTGCAGCCATGAAATTAAAAGACGCTTGGTCCTTGGAAGAAAAGCTATGACCAACCTGGACAGCATACTAAAAAGAAGAGACATTACTTTACTGACAAAGGTCTGTCTAGTCAAAGCTATGCTTTTTTCCAGTAGTCATGAATGAATGTGAGAGTTGTACTATAAGGAATGCTGAAGGCCGAAGAATTGATGCTTTTGAACTGTGGTGTTGGAAAAGACTCTTGAGAGTTCCTTGGAATACAAGAAGATCAAACCAGTCAATCCTAAAGGAAATCAGTCCTGAATATTCATTGGAAGGACTGAAGAAGAAGCTGAAACCAATATTTTGGCCACCTGATGTAAAGAACTGACTCCTTGGAAAAGACCTTAATGCTGGGGAAGACTGAAGGCAGAAGGAGAAGGGGATGACAGAGGATGAGGTGGTTGGATGGCATCACAGACACGATGGACATGAGTTTGAGCAAGTTCTGGGAATTGGTGATGGACAGGGAAGCATCCTGGTGTGCTGCAGTCCATGGGGTTGCAAAGAGTTGGGCACGACCAAGTGACTGAACTGAACTGAATGGACACATATAAATTCATCCCTTGTGAAAGAGAAAAGGTAAATCCACCTATTATCAGAAATGTAATATTGAGAAAATCATTTTGAAAATTAAGCAGAAGGATTTTTAAAAGTTTGTATAAGTGTGAATGTAAGAGCTTAATTCAAAGTATTTAGACATCATTTGCTCTGATCATTTTATTTCAGATGAGGAAATACAAGCCGAGAGAAGAAAAAGTGGCTTCTAAGTTGAATACGATAAAACCAAAATTAGAATTCAGGTTCCTCCAAAACTAATAAGACATCCATCCATTAATAAATGTATTAACTGAAACAAGCACTAAAAGTGAAAATAATAATTTTCCCAATAATAATTCAGGTTAAATTTATGCCAAATTAATCTCTACCAATTGCGTAAACACCTGCAACAAGTTGGACATATTATAATAACAGGCATTGTTTTCTTCTATTGATAAAGATATTTTCCCACAGAATGAAATCAAAAGCTTTCTAAATATCATGATCCATGACCTCTTTCACATCCTCTGCCCACATTGCCTGTCAAGAGATTACATTAATGTTGTGGGTAATAGACTACAGAAGTTATATGTCTACTATTGGAGAAGACTTTAAAGATTTTCATAAGCATGCTTTACAATCCTCAACAAAAGTTCAGTTCAGTTCAGTTGCTCAGTCGTGTCTGACTCTTCACGACCCCATGAATCACAGCACGCCAGGCCTCCTTGTCCATCACCAACTCCTGGAGTTCTCTCAAACTCATGTCCATCGAGTCGGTAATGCCATCCAGCCATCTCATTCTCTGTCGTCCCCTTCTTCTCCCGCCCCCAATCCTTCCCAGCATCAGAGTCTTTTCTAGTTAGTCAACTCGTCGCATGAGGTGGCCAAAGTATTGGAGTTTCAGCTTTAGCATCAGTCCTTCCAATGAACACCCAGGATTGATCTCCTTTAACAAAAGTTAAGTCAGAATAATTTGGCTAAATACAGGGCAGGATGATTATTTATAAGGAGAAAAGAAGATGTTATAAAAATATTACTAGGAGCAGTAACTAAGCCTAAAATACTTTAAGACTCATGTCTATTTAGAGCTTCCTTATATTTGGCTTTCAAATATAGTCTAAACAGAAAGATGAGAACTGATGCCTTTGAACTGTGGTGCTGGAGAAGACTGCTGAGAGTCCCTTGGACAGCAAGGAGATCAAAACAGTCAAGAGAAATCAACCCTGAATACTCATTGGAAGGACTGATGCTAAAGCTGAAATTTCAGTATTTTGGTCACCTGATGTGAACAGCTAATTCACTGGAAAAGTCCCTGATGCTGGGAATGATTGGGGGCAGAAGGAGAAGAGAGAATCAGATGGCTGGATGGCATTACCGATGTAATGGACAGGAACTTGGGCAAACTTCAGGAGATGGAGAGGGACAGGGAATCCTGGCATGCTGCAGTCCATGGGGTCTCAAAGAGGCAGACGTGACTGAGCAACTGAACTGAACTGTGCATTCCTTGGAAATAAAAGATCCAAATCAGACTTGCTTAAATAGTATTTTGCCTACTGACTAATGAAGTAAAATGATAACATTTATCACTGTTAATATGTCTTTTCCTATATAATTCTGAAAAAAATTATCCCTAATTTTGCTTTTTCCCTACCAAAAGGCAAGCTCCATGAAAGCAAAGATTTTTGTCTTTTTTTATTTAACGCTGTATTCCCAAGTACCTGGAGCACCAAATAGTATAGTTAGCATATAGTATTAAGAAATAGTTGCGTGAACAAATGAATGATGTAAAACAGGAGGGGCTACTATGTGCAAGTTACATGATAGGTCACAGTGTGACTGTTACTATGTGTAAGCCACACTGTATTTTTCAGCAGTTTATGTTTTACATGTTGCTTACTATCATATAAGATAGCTTTTCTAATATTATAAAATAACGTGCTCTTATACAAGTAAAAAATAATGACAATTCCCACTAACATGCATCATCCCATTTTATATTTATAATAATGCTATGCTCCAGGTAGGACTGACATTATTACCTCCAGTTTGTAAATGGAAAACTGAGGCTCAGGAGGAAGGGAGACTTAAGCACATTGTAAAGTCAGTCAGAAGCTGAGTCAATCCTAGAATAGTCAGTGTCTTTGACCTCTTGGACCAGAATTTATTTCCATGAAACACTCTGGTTCTTCCTGGAGTACTATAACCCAATTCTGGCAAAAAACATTAAACGTGACTACATTGTGAATGCTAAGTTGCTTCAGTCATGTCCAACTCTTTACGACCCTATGGACTGTAATCTACCAGGCTCCTCTGTACATGGTATTCTCCAGACAAGAATAATGGAGTGGGTTGTCATTCTGTCCTCCAGGGGATCTTCCCAACCCTGGGATCAAACCTATGTCTCTTATGTCTCCTGCACTGGAAGGTGGGTTCTTTATCACTAGCACCCCCTGGGAAGCACAAGCATAACTACATTACTACTGTAGTAAAAGACTAAAGCATTACTGGTTAAATGTTCAATTACATTAAATTTACTAAGCATCTGGCAAAAAATTTACTTCATCAGAACTTAAGACTGACTTTACACAAAGTCAGAATAAGTAATCATCTGTTCAGTTTGAACTGAGGGACAGTACTAACCCTTCTTCCTCTCAAATTCTCCCTCATCTATGAAACTGCCTCTACAAATGAAAGGGTATTCAGTTCAGTTCAGTTCAGTCGCTCAGTCGTGTACAACTCTTTGCAACCCCATGAATCAAAGCATGCCAGGCCTCCCTGTCCATCACCAACGCCCGTAGTTCACTCAAACTCATGTCCATCGAGTCGGTGATGCCACCCAGCCATCTCATTCTCTGTCGTCCCCTTCTCCTCCCACTCCCAATCCCTCCCAGCATCAGAGTCTTTTCCAGTGAGTCAACTCGTCGCATGAGGTGGCCAAAGTATTGGAGTTTCAGATTTAGCATCAGTCCTTCCAATGAACACCCAGGACTGATCTCCTTTAGATTGGACTGGTTGGTTCTCCTTGTAGTCCAAGGGACTCTCAAGAGTCTTCTCCAGCACCACAGTTCTAAAGCATCAATTCTTCGGTGATTGGCTTTCTTCACAGTCCAACTCTCACATCGATACATGACCACTGGAAAAACCATAGCCTTGACTAGACGGACCTTGGTTGGCAAAGTAATGTCTCTGCTTTTTAATATGCTGTCTATGTTGGTCATAACTTTCCTTCCAAGGAGTAAGCGTCTTTTAATTTCCTGGCTGCAATCAGCATCCACAGTGATTTTGGAGCCCAAAAAAATAAAGTCTGACACTGTTTCCACTGTTTCCCCATCTATTTCCCATGAAGTGATGGGACCAGATGCCATGATCTTTGTTTTCTGAATGTTGAGCTTCAAGCCAAACTTTTCACTCTCCTCTTTCACTTTCATCAATAGGCCTTTGAGTTCCTCTTCACTTTCTGCCATAAGGGTGGTGTCATCTGCATATCTGAGGTTATTGATATTTCTCCCGGCAATCTTGATTCCAGCTTGTGCTTCTTCCAGCCCAACGTTCCTCATGATGTACTCTGCATATAAGTTAAATAAGCAGGGTGACAATATACAACCTTGACGTACTCCTTTTCCTATTTGGAACCAGTCTGTTGTTCCATGTACAGTTCTAACTGTTGCTTCCTGACCTGCATACAGGTTTCTCAAGAGGCAGGTCAAGTGGTCTGGTATTCCCATTTCTTTCAGAATGTTCCACAGTTTATTGTGATCCACACAGTCAAAGGCTTTGGCATAGTCAATGAAGCAGAAATAGATGTTTTTCTGGAACTCTCTTGCTTTCTCCATGATCCAGCGGATGTTGGCAATTTGATCTCTGGTGCCTCTGCCTTTTCTAAAACCTGCTTGAACATCTGGAAGTTCACGGTTCACATATTGCTGAAGCCTGGCTTGCAGAACTTTGAGCATGACTTTACTAGCGTGTGAGATGAGAGCAATTGTGTGGTAGTTTGAGCATTCTTTGGCATTCTCTTTCTTTGGCATTGGAATGAAGACTGACCTTTTCCAGTCCTGTGGCCACTGCTGAGTTTTCCAAATTTGCTGGCATATTGAGTGCAGAAAGGGTATTAGTTGAAGACAAATTCCATCTCCTCAAAAATAAAGCCCTGGATGCCTGATTTTGGAGTCTAATGTGTTATAACCAAATATCTAGACAGAGTATTTAGAGATTTAATCTTATTCCACAGAACTACATCCTTCTCAGGATTTGGTGCTATTTAATACTCATAGTCATTGATAGAGGAATCAGTAAATTAAGATATCTCACAATTACTACTAAGAATCATGCAGGCAAGGATTATAAGTAGATTACCTACACATAAACTCTGGCTCCTATTTTTCTTGAGAGTTTCATATTTAGTAGACAAAGCTTCATTTTTATTTACTACTAGCAAAACTTGGAAACAGAATTGATGGAATGAATTTTGGAAGTTCACTTTTAGATTCAATAAACAAAAGTACAAGCAAAGATCTAATAGATCATCAGGGTTCTTTCCTAATCGGTTTTTCTTTCACCACCCAAAGAGTTGGTCAACGTAACTCCAAGGATGAAAGTAGAATAAACACAAAACTATCTTCTGGGCAATCTACCTCCTTCAAGTTTCTGGCTTAAATGCCTTAGTAACTTCCTCTTACTTGTAACTTGGAGTAAAAACCTTTTAATTTGGTAGGCTTTCCAGAATCTGCTGACTTACCTAACACACCTCAAAATTCCATCCCCATCATGCTAATCCAGTGGTAATACTTGCATGCCCCACAAAGAAGCCAGCCTCATAAATAAATATTCAGTCACTGCTGATCCACAGACTTCTTTCCTCCACACCCACTCAGGCTGAAAATTTCCTTGGTGACATCACTTTGCATTTTACCTCAAGGATGTTTTTATTTATTTATTTTAACGTGAATTTTACCTGTTAAATTTTTTAGGGAAAAGGAGACTAATAACACTAGGGTATAGTTTTCCCAGGCAACATCTCTCTTGGGGGAAACCTTGATACAAGAGCAAAGCTCATCAACATGCATCAGTTTTATTACCAAGAGGTTGATAGACTGCATTTCAAATGATCATAAAAGGCTTAACTAGCAATCCATGTATTTCATATCATAATGCTTTACATACATATCACCAGCCCCACCCTCAAATAAAGTAAATCTATTTTACTAAATACAAAGTAGCATAACAGTGTCTGCTAAACACATTTTCTTTTTTACCAATCAGAAAAATGGCAGCAGAAATTGAAAATATAAAGGAAAATATAAAATCCTTTGGATCACGTATTATAGTTCAAAGAACTATAGCTTTTCTTTGCCTATTATGCAGAAAAGTAGCTGTAATTGTGTTATTTTTCTAAAACAAATATTCATATTAAAGACTTTCTTTTTATATTCATGTTTTATCACCTAAGTATATTTCAACATAATTGGCCTTATCCCGATAAAACCTCTCTGACTGTTATAATCAAATCTATTAATATTTATGATGCAAATCCTTCTCTAAATTCCATAAGAATTACTTTTCAGAATTAATGACCGAAACAAAATGACTAATATACAAGGTTATTGCCATATTTCACATAAATATCACAGAGCGAATTACCCCAAAATGTCACAAGTGTATTCTTCACTAAATGATTTAATATTTTAAACATACACAAAGCTCCTACAAAAGGAAAGTACTTATGTTTGAAAGATTAAAGAAAAATTACCAGTCTTTCAAATTAGCTTACTATGCCTAAAAATTAATTAAGTGTAATGCAATGCAACACAATACTAAACTGGCCTGAAGTTATGCATCTTCAATTACATCCCTCCTCATTATAACCAACTTAATCTTAGGAAGATCATATAATTTCTAGGGACTTGAATGTTCTCATCTATAAAATGAAGAAAGTGAATTATCGCATTCCTAAGATACCTTCAAACTATATGATGCTAAAACTATAACTAGTTTTTATAATTTAGAGTAAGATATAAGATTTAGTACATTGATATTTAAACCTATTCTTTTTGCTGAAGCAAATGATCTGTGTTTAGTCAAGGTTGTTGTCATCACCCTATGTAAAGTCAAGGGTATTTGATGCTATTTAGTTTTCCTGATATGAGAAATGTGTTTCAATTGAATTATGACATGCTTCTCTAGCCTGATTCCTGCAAGACAGCAACAGTCTGCTGTCTGTCAGCCACGCCAATAAAAGTGATAAATGTTCCCAGTGATTAAGTTATTTGTCAATAATAGAAGAAGCATTTTGAACTCATAAATTCTGCACCTATAATTTCATACTTGTCTAAAACTGTATAATCTATTTAAGCACTGAACTCTAACAGAAATAGTCAAGGAAAACCAGAAGTACTTGTTCTAGGTTAAAGAAATATACTTTACTTCAAACTTCTCTGTCGCCTAAGAAAATCCCAATATGGGAATTTCACTGCCCCTTTGAGACAGTTGCTTGAATGTTATCTTAACATTATCTAACCAGATGACATTTACTGATGTCAAAGACTTAAATACAAACTTCTCATGCCCTATACATTTATATATATATATATGTGTGTGTGTGTATACATATATATATATATTTGTGCGTGTGTATATATACACACACATATATATGTACTTTAAATACATAGTAATATAATGTAAAAATTAATTAGCAAATTCTCAAAATAGAAAGTATTTAAAATTATTTTAAAAGTCTGATAATTCCCAAGGAAATCTTTTCAGAAAATACAATGGGGTATAATATGCTAAAGTAGTAATAAGCTGTAGTAGGTCTTCTGGGAAATATTCAATGCTCTCTTCAGTTTTCATTGAAAAACTAAATAAACAAACCACAGGCAGCAGGACAGTTTTCCCTCTGGAAGCGGATGGCTATAGATGTATTAAGGAGTATAACATATGTTATTAAATATGATGGTGAATAATTCATATGTGCTATCAAAAGAGCCAAGCAACTGGGACTAATATCTACTCTGCTAAAATTCTCATTTTGCTCTTTGTTGTCTTTTGCAATCAGAAGGCTCACGGAATATCTGATGTAAATGATATAAGGTTGACGGCAAAGCTATAAAAATTAAACAAATTAAACTCAGGTTATAAGTCAACGCTGACACCTTCTCCTTTACTTGAGAAAATCCTCAAAACACTCTAAATAGTTGCCCAATATATCATATTATAAGCTAAGTAATGTGTTGGCAGAATGTCCATATTAATTTCTTATTTTAAATATTTATTTGGTTGAAGAGAGAGGGAAAGTAAACCAACAAAAAATGACGCAAGGAAACAGTAAAAGAAACACTCATAGAAATCATATCAGTTTTGTAGGGTTTTTTAAGGTAATTATTTAAAGGTGACATTCTGCTTAAAAAAAAAGTGAAAAGTGAAGTTTGCTCAGTCGTGTCTGACTCTTTGCGACCCTGTGGACTGTAGCCTACCAGGCTCCTCCGTCCATGGGATTCTCCAGGCAAGAATACAAAGGCATATCTAAATAAGCAAGAATGACACTTAGGAAAGGATCTCAGCTGGGATGGACTCTAGAGGTTCAGAAATGGCATTTCTACACCTACCGCTAATAATATTGCAGAAATAATCTTAAAGAAGTGACGGTTGCTCATTTAATAAATTTTCTTTGATAGATGTTCCATAAGATGCTATGGAAAAATCTGAATGAACTTTTTGACCAACCAATAAAAATCACTGAAAGTATGTCATTGCCTCTTGCCCAGCACAGCCTTTGTCACAATAAAAACTCTGAGGACAAGCCTCAGAAAGTAGAATTTCATAAAAAATAAAATGTCCACTCTGAACTCTATAACAGTTTAAGATCTATTAAAAAAGGAAATTTTAAAATTATGACTATTGCTTTTGAAAAATAATAAAAAATAATATAAGAACTGCTGTGATGCATCTATAAACCTATTTTTTTTTTACACATCTATATACCACACAGCTAATATACAAGAATTACATATTGGGTGCAAGTGATTAAAACTACTAAATACAAAATTATTCTTGGTTTTGGTTGTACACTTTGTTAAAATAACAAGCAAAAATATTCTCTCATGAACATTAAAAGCAGCTTTATACAAGTAATAAATAAGGAAAGAATAATTTTAAAGTCTTGCTTTCCCATCTCTTATCACTTTCCACTTAATCCCTGAGTTATATTGAGTCAACCATCTCATTCATTACTTCCCCATTCCCACTCCAACTGCATTAGCTCAGCCTTCTTATTTTTCACCTAGGTTCCTCTCACAGTCTCCTAACACATCTCTCTCTGTTTCCATATTTCAAGTGTACCTAAACCCCCGTAACCTCACTTCAACACTAAAAACATACACAAGTCCATTGCTTCCAGAGTGATCTTCCTAAAATACAAATCAGATACCATTCCTTTGCTCAGAACCCTTCAAAGATTGTCCATAAATTTGGTGCTATAATTCACAGTCCTTAGTTTAAATCATAAAGCCTTTCCTAATCTCAGTCCTTCCTGTCTCTGATCTGCTCTGGCCTCACACACTCTCCTCTGATAGGCCCTGATGCTGCTGTGTCCCATCCTCAGACCTTTGCTCATATTGATTTATCTATATAAAAATGCATTCCCCTTTGTTCCATTTACAATAACACATCCTTTAACATCCAGCTGACATCATCTAATTTGGGAGACCTGAAGTGCCCATGCTATTAGGATTTCCCCATTTGAACCCCAATTTACTCAGGGCAGCATATTTCAACCAAAGAAGTATCCCTGACAACCCCTGCCTTGCTTGTTGATAAAGCTGGGGAATCCATTGAGAAGATGAGGCACAACTCATTTTATTTTTTCAGTGCTGAGTTCAGGCATGCCAACAGTACAATGGGCGCTCAATTATATTTGTTACTTGAGGGAATCTAAGGAAGGAAGTTTAACTAGCTGAGGGGAATAAAAATATTAGTACTTTGGCTTCACAAGTGCACATAATAAAGACCTATATCTGTACTCATTCACCTGTTAAACTCCAAACCAAACACTTCTAAATGGTGAAATGTTTTAGAAACACATTTTAGGTTAAATTTGGCTACCTGTAACTGAAAGAAATAAAATTGTATTTACCTGAAAATATTGTATATTTAATACTTAAAAATAATTTGAAACAAATCTGTACAAAAAAGTACAAACTTTAATTGAATAGTAAATATTTTTTTTAATTTCTATAATTTATAACCTGTCCATTTGTAAATAATCTGTAATTTGTAAAGTTGTAAATAAATTATAACAAAGCACTGTTTTATGAATGTTGCCTTCTCGGTAGCAATGCCTTCTAAGGTTTAGTTTACCAATGGCTAGAGATTTATCTCTTTGTCTCCAAGGATAAACTCCAAGCTTCTACTTGTGGAATAAGAACTAATTAATTGCTAATTGACAATTATGACACTAATAAGAGCAAAATAGCCTTATGCATTCATTCCCAGCATCAAAAATAGCTTACACACTCCCTTTCCTAAAATCAACAAGGTTTCAAAAATTTTGCTATTAGTTTCTCATCCCAACTAAAGAGAGTTCTTGAAAAGTACAAGAATGCTATATTTTCTCAGTTATGTTAAAGAAAATCAATGTGTCACTAAGTTTATTTTTTAATTTCATGAACTTTAGAGTCAGACAGAGCTATCTGGACATTGAATTATCTCAAGGATAAAAACAGACTTGTCTTCTAATTTCCAAAATACATTTTCACAGATAATCATTTTATATTTGCCAATGCCATGTTCCTTCATGTGATTAATGGAAAGGGGGGAAAACTATGTATTTCAATCTAAATACATATACATATATCTATACATATGTATGTGTGTGTATGTGTGTGTGTGTGTGAGACATGCTCAGGATCAGGGGGTTATCTATGGACTGTGGAATTAAGAATGGTTTAAGTTTTCTTTTTTTCTGCTTCCTTGTCTTTTCATCGTTTTCTATTCATAAAAAAGTTGACTTTCTAAAAAGCAAGTTGTATTTCGTAATGAAAATAAAAGCCAGGAAGACAAAGCAACAAAGCATCAGTGGGCCTTTGTAGAAGGTAGGAAAATGAGCTTTGCTTTATAATAGGAAAATGAGACTGGTTTTCCCCCTGGCAAAAGAGAAAGAGGACATTAGATAGGAAGACATGAAGAAGAGGAAAGGGGAGCCCAGTGGAATGCTATGAAGTTTGGAAAAAACAAAATTCCTGAGAGATAGATACTAATAGCTAAGGTTCCAATTTGAAGTCATTTGTATTGATGTGATATAGACCCTCCTTTCCTTGCTGTCCTAAAATCAGCTTAAGTTTAATACTATTGAAAATAACTGGTTTAAATGGTTGGTTTGTGGACATTGATGAAGAAGCTTAGTTTCCCCTGTGGGTTCATACTTTGTAGAAAAGAAACTTCCCTAAAATAAACAGAAATCCTTCTATGGGATGACCTTGAGCATAAAATCTTTTCTATATTCATCTTTATAAATTTGCCAAAACCACATGGAGGGGATTGAACCTGCCTGGGGTATGGTCAGGAAGGATTCTCTGTTGATACCTGTTGGATTCTCTGTTGATACCTGTTGGATTCTCTGTTGATTCTCTTTTGATATACAAGTTTAATTTGGCAAATTCTACCTTTCTCTCTGTTGAATACAATATGACTTTGCCCCTCAAAATTGCAATATTTTGAAATAAAAAACTTTAGAATATACAATTCAAGGTACTGTCCACAAAAATAACCTAAAAGTGAAAAAAATTTCAAGATGAAAAATGTTTGAGTTTCATTCACAAAGTGAAACATTTTTCAGTGTCTAAACATAAAAACTAAAAAGACATGTAAGTGTTGACACTTATTTCTTGTGGATAAATGAATTTCATAACCTATTTCATTAAATAGGTAATTTACATATTATTGTTAATTATTTACTACTTTAACAAGCAAGAAAAGAGTGAAAGTTAGCCAAAGATAAAATATGTTGAAGTTAGAGTTAAAATAATTTTTTCAGTAAAAACTGGAAACTCAAAAATACTAGCATTATTTTTTCAACTAATTTTTAAAATAAAATCATTATTTTGCAGAACCCAAACTTTTGGTCTTCGAATCTGTATGCAGACCTCTGTACAAACACATGCTAAATATCCATGATGAAAATAATAAATATCCATGAAGATAAATGACTTACTAGGCTAATTTTTCAACTATGCCAAAGTCATATCAACCTTAAAATATAAAGAAAAAATTCTCACTCACCAAGAAGGGAATATTTATATGTTATAGCTGTCCAGCAAATACCCCTTAAGAGTACCTCTGACACAGATATCCACATGATGATTGCTAATGAAATTAGAACAAATGGTACCGACTACTAAGAAGTAAAGGTTACAGAAAAAATAAGGTCAAACAAATGAGAATAGTGACCACGACAAGAATGAGAGGTTGGCTCTGTCTAGACATTCTCTAATTTTTGTAACTGGGTAAGATCAAATTTTTAAAACCAAAATAAAATGAGGACAAAATACTATCAGCTTTCTCATTTATGATTATTTTAGTTTGCTTGTTGTTTACATGCCCTGTTGTATCTCATTTTTTTCAACTGAAAAAGTCTGCTGATTTTGTAGCAATGGACAGTATAATCTATTTCAATAAAAACACCAATATATGTTTGCAAATTAAGGGTATACTGCTTCAAGTAACAGACAAAAGGCTAACCATGACCAAACTAGGTAAAGCAGGTAGAATGAGGTAAAATGTGTTACATTCATTAATATTGTACTGAGGTTTCAATTTTTAACACCAGCTTTAAAGCAGATGCTATAAAAACACAATTTTTTTTAAAAAAAAGTTCATTCCTTTGCATATAATGTAATTTTTAAAATAAATCTCAACATTTTGACTTTATTTAAAATCATTTTAATTATTCTTCCAGTCATCATTAATTGTGTTTTGTTCATAGAACATACTGAACAAATAAAATACACTAAAATACACAGGATATAAAGATAAAACAGAGTCTCATTTAAATATTTTAGCTATCTTCTCAATTAATTCTGGTGACTGAATCAGATTTTTTAATTCGTTGAAATTTTTAAGGACTCAAAACACCCACTCATGTAAAAATCAGGGTTAAAAGACTGCTTTCATTAACTTCTGATTTTCAATGGACTTATTAATTATAAAATCCCATCCATATTATACAGCCCCATTTAAAATGTACTTTTTTAGTAAAGATTAGTTCATAGTCCATAATCTACCCAAACCCTATGATACAAAAATCAAAGATGCTCACTCAGCCATCTCAGCTTAAATTTCAAGCAGTGTCTGGCACAGATGGTAGGTATTTGATTTTAAATACATTCATATTTTTTAAAGCCACCTGTTGTGCTATTTTTAGGAATGGCAAGCATGATACACTGATAGATTCTACAGCTATTATAATGCAATTGACAGTATAAAACACAAATTATGGTCTAAACTGCTAAAGAGGGGGAATCAATTAGTGCTTAATCTGTTTGAAGTTCTTCCTGTAAGTCCCTAAGAATGGAAGACTCCTTCCCCCTGTTGCTCATTTAATACTGGCATTTCTATGTGGCAGATGGTGACCTTATCCTTGTGCTTCAACTAAAAAGATTTTTATTAAAGCTAAACAAGTGTGAACGGTGCTAATTTCTTGCAGCAGGCCGATATGAATACACCTCTAGAATGAGTGTAAATGTCCTGCCTCACCATATGGTTGGGGTTCACATACTGCCAATAGAATGGACTGAAAGGTAGCCAACATGCTTGAATCCTGTCCTGAGTCTCGTGTTTCATCATTAGCCACCCAATCAAAGAACAGCTACAGAGCAAGGGAGATCATAATGGATGAGAAACATAATCTGAGGAATTGTTTGGTGGGCCAGGCTATGAAGAAGGGCCAGCTGTGGGTAGATTCTGAAATATGAAACATTCACCTTTTAGTAACCCTCATCATTCATGATTCTCCCTCATCAATGCCGGCATTCTGGCAATGCTCTTGCCACTTCTTTTTCTAATATCCACTGACTCTTCCCTTCTAATAACCCAGAGCCCAGTGGTGACTGATATTAATCATTATGCTGGGCATACCACTATAAACTGTGCCCTCTAAGTGTGGGTTCCAAGCTCTTAAGGTGTGTCGCAAACTTAAGAACTGCTATCCCTTTCTTCAAAGAACATTTTCACAGGCTCCTAGTCTTAATTTATTTTACAAGGTTACTTAAACACATACAAACATAAACCATGTGGAATCTTAGTAAACTTTTAGTCCATAGGGAGCTAAAAATTTTACAAAATAACACTATAAAACCTCTACAATTAGTAAATAGTATTGTACTGGAAGGAGATCCAACCAGTCCATTCTAAAGGAGATCAATCCTGGGTGTTCATTGGAAGGACTGATGCTAAAGCTGAAACTCCAATACTTTGGCCACCTCATACAACGAGTTGACTCACTGGAAAAGACTGGGAAGGTTGGGGGCGGGAGGAGAAGGGGACGACAGAGAATGAGATGGCTGGATGGCATCACCGACTCGATGGACATGAGTTTGAGTGAACTCTGGGAGTTGGTGATGGACAGGGAGGCCTGGCGTGCTGTGATTCATGGGGTCGCGGAGAGTCGGACACGACTGAGAGACTGAACTGAACTGAACTGAAATCTGAATTAATCACAGTTTGCTGCTTTGCTGTGATAAATTGCTGGCTATTTTAATATGGAATGGTTTCTTATAGGCTGATTACACTACTGCACCTTGGGTGGGTATCTAAGATCTCAGCACTTTGTCTTCCTGGAACCACTGTAAAACAATTTACTCATAGAGCCTTGACTTGACATCACTTGGTTTGAAAATGGTGTGAATGAGATTCTGTATGTTTAACATCTGGTCATCTCAGTGGTTAATCAGGTAAGAGAGGGGATTATTGTTATAGATCATCAAAATAAACATTAAAAAATTAAACACTCTCAGGAGTGTTTAAGAGCCACTACTCTAAAGTTTTACCTCTTCTCTTTCCTCTACCGAAGTATAATTACCATATAAGTAAGATTAAATTTAGTGAACTCTTTCCATGTGCCAGGCTCTTTATATGTCTTATCTCTGGCAATCCTCCCAACAGTCCTACAAGGAAGCTACTATAATCATTCACATTAAAGATTTTAAAACTAAGGTTATACAATTAGGATACAAATCAAGTTTTAGTGGACTCCAGAGCCTTTTCCTGTAATTACTACAATATGCCTTCTACCAACTTGTTCTCAGCTAGTTGTCCAGTGGAAAGGTCCCTACCAGTTAACTCTTCTTAAAAGCTGACTATCTCTTCTGAGAAGATTTGCATTTCTCTACTTCTTACTGCCCTCAAAATGAAGAAAAATAAAAGGAAAATAACAAAAGATTGGTGGGGAGAGGAACAAATCATTCTGTAACAGAAGTATAATTCAAATGGAAGATGAATGAAGATAATATAACTTTATAGATAGCTACTTATTCTCTAATAGTTCAATCTAACTTCACTAGAGAGTACATAATAGCTGAATCCATTGTAGTTATGTTCTAAATTGATTGTTAGGTATTCCTGGGGTTAGTTGTAATATTTGTTGAATGAAAGAAAAAGCATGACCTTATATTTTTCAATGACTTAAAACAAAGAAAATTGAAATACTTCATTTATGACATATCTATTTTGTCTTGCAAAGTCTTCCAGATTAGGCAGATCAAATACAGTACTGTCACAACTCCTTTCTATGTATTTCACTCTACATCTAAAAGTATCTATCCTTTATATTCTCCTCTAAGATTCAACTACTCTTATACTCAATCTGTATAGACAACAAAATTATAGTCTATTTATTTACGTATAATGGTTTTCATTCTCATATGTCTTCCTCTCACAGTCCATTCATCCACATAAACACTGCCTTTTTTAGATTTAAATTCCAAGGCTGTATAAATTTTGTCAATAAGATATTTCATATCTACAAATAGTGCCATATATCAACAGAAGATTACTGAATACTTTCTGCAACTCTCTCCTTCCTTTTGCTGATAGAAAGAGAAGTGATAGGAAGAGAGGCCCCAAACTCTTCAAATAGTATAACACAAAATCTAACAGAAACATGGCAAAACAAACAAACCAAAAATAGAAACAAAAGTTTTCAAAGACACTAAAGTGATGAAATAGCTATTTATAAATGTCTTAAATGCATTCCAACTTTTAAACTGATTAAAGGTTAGAGTCTACAACTTCCTTTTGTCTCAGCCAAAATAATTACTTTTAAATACATTCTAATACATTTCACAATCAATTTTAACATATTGTTTTGATGGACTCAGACAAATACAGTATATTTTTGATGTTAAAAAAAAATAACACATTTACTTACGTGTTTGCCCATCAAGTTGGCTTTTCTAAATTCACTAGACACAAGAGGATGATAAAATTCTATTCAGTGAAGGAAAGCATCAACTCTCTGGGGCACAATACACCTTCCCTAAATGTGTGTCAACTTCAAACACATATAAGGCTTTAGATGAGTTATCAGTCATCAGAGACATAAGGCAAAGCAGATAAGAATGTCTTTCAAGAATTCTTTTTCTAAGGCCTCAAGGGAAGTATCCGATAATTGATCAACACAAATGTTACATCTTCTGGTTATCTAGGAAGCACAAATGATCCATGTAATGAAGCACTCAAGTGTTTGCTTGCATAGGACTATGGGAAAAAGAAAAAAATCTGTCAGTTGCAAGAGTAGGAAAGAAATAACTGACATGAAGATTTATTTTTCAGGTTTCCCAAAATTTATAATTGTAGATACTGTGATAAATAGCATCATGTGAGCTTTTTAAAAACAGTTTTAAAGAAAGCTTTACTTTTAATTGTATTACCTACAAAGGTTATCTAATATCCAATTTGTATAATGCAATTTAGGTAGTGAAAGCACACAGTGAGGAAAACATGCCACTCTTCTATTTCTCTGTGGAATCTGAATTTATTTCACTGACTCAGATGTAACAGTGATACACGTAAAAGCTTAGTAGGAATATGAAATAGAGGGTAAGGGTCTTGGAACTCGATTATCATAGAAATAAGATTTTTAGAACCATAATGCCTTCATAGTATATTATCAGAAAAATCCACAGCAAAATGCAAAGCACAATATTCAAGTCTAAATTTCTCATAATAAGTCAAATATTTTAATTGACAAGATAAATCTTTAGGACATTTATTATATAAAAAATAAATAAGACTAACACTAGGTAAGCAATATGTACTAAAAGTTTCTCCATATTCTGGTCGTCATGGTCCTCCTCAAACAGGCACCCCATTTAACACTTTGCATGGCTTAAGAAATAAAGCCCTTGCAGTTTGAAATCTTCATTTCCAAATGATTAGGACATTTCCTTTCTAATTGTAAATAAATTTTAAAAGTCTTAATCTCAAGTTTTTTAAAATTACTTATTCAGTCAACTAGATTATTTTAAAACAGTCCAATAGTAACACTGGACTCAGTTCCAAATAATCACAGATCTTTTGGGGGTGCACTGACACAGCAAAGATGGTTTTGCTTCTTTTTCACTATGCCCTCATGTCATACCCACTCTGCAACCACCTTTTCTGCAAACACCCCATTCAGGATTCATTAGTAGGACAAAATAGGGGAGAGGAGTCATTGAAACAACTGGACTATTAGCCATTCAGCTGATAAGTAAAAAAGAGTTCTGTGATGACCTAGAGGAGTGGAATGGTTTGGGTTTGGAGGAGAAACTCCAGAGGGAGGGGATATATGTACACATATAGCTGATTCACATTGTTGTACAGCAGAAGGGAACAAAACAATGCAAAGCAATTATATTCCAATAAAAACAAACAAACTAAAAAAGCTAGACAGCAAGTTTTGGTTGTTTTGTCTCAGTTGTCAAACAGTACAAGTATATGTAGCCCAATATTCCTACAAAGTTGTATATAAATTTAATCTGTGATATGGAAAAACAAGGCAACATGAGAAAGGCAACATCTGCTGCTTGCATTTCTATGCCTCCCATTTAGTGATCGATCATCACATCTATTCCTCAAAGCTATGAATGCAAGTGCTTTCCTTTATGACAGAGCAGACAAATAAAATGTGCTACAAACCTAAGGGCATTCAGTAGGTTGGAAATATGGGCAAAAAAAAAAAAAAAAGAATCACAACTAGTAACAGAACCAAATGATTTAGTTGTTATTTGGTTCTGAAACAAAAATACAAGCTATCTCAAAGATGGGAAGTAGAGTATATCAAAACCAGTCACTGAAATTTTTTAGTTCAGTTCTAATTCTGGTTTTGTTTGCTGAAAGAAAAGTATTTGTTTTCTAATAAATAGTGCCAGACAAACCAAAGTGCTGTCTATGTTGCTCAATAATAAAGAAGCATTCTAATTGTTTACCAAATCCATGTTGTGTGTAGGGAAACAGGAAGACAGGAAAACTGGGGTGCCACTTGTCTAAAAACCTGAAAATTCCTAAAAGAAGCAGTGAGTGAATGAAACCTCAAAGCTGGAATAAATTATTTAATCCATCTTTCTGAGGTAGTATATCAAGTTCTTAATTAAACACAAGTTTGGTTTTTTTTTTATTAAAAAATTTTGTTTTTTGTCTGCCTCAAACTCTTTTTTAAAAAGCTCTCTTTAATTATAGGACTGCAGTTTCAGAAATAAAACCAAGAAAATCTGTTGTAAAAACTCATGCAGAAATGAAAGAACTTCCTTAAAATGGGCTGAATAAACACAAGATATGATCAATTAGATGCAGTTTCAATTTTAGTTATTAAATCTTTCTCTTCCCTCCTCACATCTATTCTGAAATTTCTATTAAACTAAAAAATTGAAAATGAATACAATTTGTTGCTTTCCATTTTGAATATATAACATTTCTTAACCTGAAATGAATATCAATCTTTAAAATTAGCAATCAAAGAACTTTGAAAGCAGACAGTGCAACAAACTGCATAATGATTTTAAATCACTAGAAGGAATAGCTGCCAATCAGCTAATTGTAATTATGTATTGTGCCTGCTCAAAAAGAACCTGAAATGGAAATTGTTTCTTATTCAGACACTTAAAATAAATTTTGGTCTGCACAAACTTCATGAATTTTGAATAGACTTTAAGCCATACATTTTGTCAGTCAAACTATGGGAGACTTTCCTGTTTTAAAAGAAAAAAACAAAATAAAACAAAAAACAGAGCTTTATATTTCTGTAAATATGTTATGGATGCATTTATTTTAAATGCATGTATTCAGTATGGAAAATCTATGATGTGTCTCTTAGGACTCTATACTAAATACTGAAGTCAAAATAAATAACCCTGGATATTTTGCAAACTACCAGAACAAAAGATAATCTTCAGTATCAATGTTTCCAAACAGTATTGTATCTCTATAGAGCAAAAACAAATTCAAACAAAAAATAAAGCACAAAGGAAAGGATGTCTTTGAAAAGGCAATTTTGGGTGCTAAAATTTCCATAAGGAAAGCTATTCCTAAAGAGAAGAATTAGGAAAAATCTAGATTACTGTCAAAAAAAGATATTAATAAAGAACAATTGCCATTGCTCTATGGAAAACATATCCTGTAACTAACAATCTAGGATAAATAACAATAAATATGTTTAGCAATATAAACCCAATATCTAAGTATCTTGAGAGAAAAACTATATTTCAAATGTTGTATGATAATAGGGAAATATTCTTTATTGGAAAAAATATGTTTATAGACACTATGATTCTGTATGGATGTGAAAGATGGACCATAAAGAAGGCTGAATGCCGAAGAATTGATGGTTTTAAACTGTGATGTTGGAGAAGGCTCTTGAGAGTCCCTTCGACTGCAAGGAAATCAGACCAGTCAATCCTAAAGGAAACCAACCCTGAATATTCATTGGAAAGACTGTTGCTGAAGCTCAAATACTTTGGCCACCTGATGCGAAGAATTGACTCATTGGAAAAGACCCTGATGCTGGGAAAGATGGAAGGCGGGAGGAGAAGGGGACAACAGAGGACTAGATGGTTGGATGGCCTCACCAACTCAATGGACATGAGTTTGAGCAAGCTCCAGAAGATGAAGGATAGGAAAATCTGGTGTGCTGCAATCCATGGTGTCACAGAGAGTTGAACACGACTGAGCAAGTGAACAACAACAAGTGATTCATATGGAACACATAGCTAAACTTGAATGCTTACAATATTGGCCTCTTTTCTGCTCATATGTATACAAAATAAATTAAATTTGTATTATTAATGAAAAAGAAACATACTAAGTAAAAAGAATTTCTCTCAAATTAATACAAAACTAAATAAAGCAAACAAAATATAACAAAACTAGAAAAAGAGTCACAGATACAGAAATCAAACTAGTGGTTATCAGAGGGGAAAGGAATAGAAGAGGGCCAGAATAGGTGAAGGGGATTAAGAGGTTAAAAATTACTAGGTACAAAATAAAGAATTTACAAGGATGTTTATGTACACCACAGGGGATAGAGCCAAAATTTGTATAATTTCACATTTCCGTTCCGTTCCGTTCCGTCGCTCAGTCGTGTCCGACTCTTTGCGACCCCGTGGACTGTAGCCTACCAGGTTTCTCCGTCCATGGGATTCTCCAGGCAAGAATAAATATCAAATCACTGTTGTACACCTGAAACTAACACAACATTGTAAGTCAACTACATTGTTGCTGTTTAACTGCTAAAGTCTTGTCTGACTCTTTGCAAACCCATGGACTATAGCCCAACAGGTTCTCCTGTCCATGGAATTCTCCAGGCAAGAATACTGGAGTGGGTAGCCATTCCCTTCTCAAGGGGATCTTCCCAATCCAGGGATCCAACCCAGGTGTCCTTAACTGAAGGTGGATTCTTTAACATCTGAGCCACCAGGAAAGCTGTGAGTCAGCTATACCTCAATTAAAAAAAACAAAAAAACAAAAAAACCCACAGATATGCTTATGCTTGAGTTACATTAGCAACTTTAAAGTTTTAATGATCTTTAAGTCATTGAGTTAATAAATTAAGAACCTAAATACTTTCAAGAAAGATATCACTTCTCAAATAGTAACTTTAAGACAGAAATCTCAATGGCAACTTTAATTTTAAAAAGAGACATAGAGACTTAACAAAAGTCAAAGTGTCTCAGTTTCATATAAACTACTCTTTATACTATTTAAAGTCATTGTTGTGATTGGTATTTAGCTGTAAGATATGTTTACCACTATATATCTAAGTTGTTGTATGACAGTAATCAAAATAATTAGCTGAAAGAATCTAAAGGTCTATTTTAACATGGTCGAGTAAAACTTATAGACATCAAATCATTATGAAATTATCAGGCTACTAGGGCCACAGTAAAATCAGGTGACACTCGGCCAACATGGAGCATGCACATTAAATTATTAACTTAAGTTTTAATGCTTATTTTTATTTATTTATTTGGCTGCATCAACTGCATTGAGTCTTAGTTGCAGCATGCAGGCTTTTTTTTTTTTTTTAGTTGTGGCATGAGGGCTCCTTAGCTGTAGAATGCAGAATCTTTAGTTGCAGCATGGTATTTCTTAGTTAAGGCATGTTAGATCTAGTTCTTTGACCAGGGATCGAACCCAGTCCCCCTGCATTTGGAGAACCGAGTTTTAGCCACTGGACCACTGAGGTTTGAACTCTGGTTTGAGATCTGAATTCTGGGCTGATGTCAAGTCCAGACCTGTTTCCAGTGCACACGCAAACAGGACATGCTGGTTGTACATTAATAGAATAAAGTGAAAATATGGGACTGATACAGTCATGTCTTTGTGCAATGAAAAGAAACCAGTTGCATCCTTGTACTTAGCTGCTCAGTTGTGTGTGACTTTTTGCCGCCCCATGGACTATAGCCTGCCAGGCTTCTCTGTCCATGGGGATTCTCCAGGCAAGGATACTGGAGTGGGTTGCCATGCCCTCCCTCCAGGGAACCGTCCCAACCCAGGGATTAAACCCAGTTCTTCCACATTGCAGGCAGATTCTTTACCATCTCAGCCACCAGGGAAGACCTCAGCTATCACTTTGCATTATGATATAAAAAGAATACATCTAAAGATAGCATTTATATTTGAGTTTTTGTAGTCAGATTAATAATTTCTTTCCAAAAGCATACTGGTCTTTATAACATCATGGTTGTGCTATATAGATCATACAGGCCACTAAACGTGTTCACCTCTGTAAAATTCCGGATAGAAAAAGATGTTGAATATTGGCTATTGTCCTTTAAAAAAAAAAAGTTAGTTGAGTTGTTGTTGTTTTCTTCCTATTTTTCTTGTACAGTCTAATATCAGTGTGCAGGAGTGTAGTGAATAGGGAATCTCCTCTTTCTCTGAAATTGGTTACTAAATTCACAGACTGAGAACAAAGACTCACTGAGTTTGCAGACAATGACCTTCCTGAATGTCTTTTTATTTTTTAATATAAATGTGGTTTTATTTCTTTTTTTGGCTGTGTTAGGACCTCATTGCTGTGAGCAAGCTAATCTCTAGTTGTGCGGTGTGGGCTTCTCATTGCAATGGCTTCTCTTGTTGTGGCACGTGGTCTCAGTATTTGTGGCTCCCAGGCTCTTGAGCACAGGCTCAACTGCACAGGCTTAGTTGCTCTGAGGCATGTGGGATCTTCCTGCACCAGACCTGCACATGGGATCAAACCCATGTCCCCTGCGTTGACAGGCAGATTCCTTACCAGTGAGCCATCAGGGAAGTCCTTCTTGCAGGTCTTGAGCCCATCTTTTCCAAAGGAACTATTCCCCTACTCTTTCCCCCTCCTTAGGATACATAAGAAGAGCAGTTGGGAAGAAAGGAGGTTTACATAATCAACATGATGAGAAGGCTTCTGAAAAAAGGGAGAATTCCCCTTTCAAAGCAAGTGCTTGTATGTGTGAGGGCTATTTTAAAGAGAATGACACCTAACAACAGAAGACTCCTCCAAGAAGTAAAATTGGTATTTTTCAGTTCAGTTCAGTCCAGTTAGTCATGTCTGATTCTTGGCGACCCCATGGACTGTAGCACGCAAGGCCCCTGGCGTCCCTTTCAGTCTTTCCCAGCATCAGTTCAGTTCAGTTCAGTTCAGTCACTCAGTCATATCTGACTCTTTGCAATCCTATGGACTGCAACACACCAGGCTTCCCTGCCCATCACCAACTCCTGGAGTTTACCCAAACTCATGTCCATTGAGTCAGTGATGCCATCCAACCGTCTCATCCTCTGTCGTCCCCTTCTACTCCCACCTTCAATCTTTCCCAGCATCAGGGTCATTTCAAACGAGTCAGTTCTTTGCATCAGGTGGCCAAAGTACTGGAGTTTCAGCTTCAACATCAGTCCTTCCAATGAACACCCAGGACAGATCTCCTTTAGGATGGACTGGTTGGATCTCCCTGCAGTACAAGGGAGTCTTCTCCAATACCACAGTTCAAAAGCATCAATTCTTTGGTACTCAGCTTTCTTTATAGTCCAACTCTCACATCCATACATGACTACTGGAAAAACCTAGCTTTAACTAGACAGACCTTTATTGGCAAAGTAATGTCTCTGCTTTTTAATATGTTATCTAGGTTGGTCATAACTTTTCTTCCAAGGAGCAAGCATCTTTTAATTTCATGGCTACAGTCACCATATGCAGTGATTTTGGAGCCCAAAAGAAAATAAAGTCTGACACTGTTTCCACTGCTTCTCCAACTATTTGCCATGAAGTGATCAAACCAACTGCCATGATCTTAGCTTTCTGAATGTTGAATTTTAAGCCAACTTCTTCACTCTTCTCTTTCACTTTCATCAAGAGGCTCTTTAGTTCTTCGCTTTCGGCCATAAGGGTGGTGCCATCTGCATATCAGAGGTTATTGATATTTCTCCCAGCAATCTTGATTCCAGTTTGTGCTTCATCCAGCCCAGTGTTTCTCATGATGTACTCTGCATATAAGTAAAATAAACAGGGTGACAATATACAGCCTTGACGTACTCCTTTTCCTATTTGGAACCAGTCTGCTGTTCCAGGTCTAGTTCTAACTGTAGCTTCCTGACCTGCATACAGATTTCTCAAGAGACAGGTCAGGTGGTCTGGTATTCCAATCTCTTGAAGAATTTTCTACAGTTTGTTGTGATCCACACAGTCAAAGGCTTTGGCATAGCCAATAAAGCAGAAGTAGATATTTTTCTGGAACTCTCTTGCTTTTTCTATGATCCAGCAGATGTTGGCAATTTGATCTCTGGTTCCTCTGCCTTTTCTAAATCCAGCTTGAACATCTAGAAGTTCACAGTTAACATACTATTGAAGTCTAGCTTAGACAACTTTGAGTATTACTTTGCAAGCATGTAAGATGAGTGCAATTGTGTGGTAGTTTGAGCATTCTTTGGCATTGCCTTTCTTTGGGATTAGAATGAAAACAGACTTTTTCCAGTCCTGTGACCACTGCTGAGTTTTCCAAATTTGCTGGCATATTGAGTGCAGCACTTTCACAGCATCATCTTTTAGGATTTAAAATAGTGCAACTGGAATTCCATCACCTCCACTAGCTTTATTCATAGTAATGCTTCTGAAAGCCCACTTGACTTCGCATTCCAGAATGTCTGGCTCTAGGTGAGTGATCACACCATCGTGATTATCCGGGTCATGAAGATCTTTTTTAGTCTGTTTAGACAACAAACTTCCTGATTGTTCCCATATATAACAAAGCAAGGAAAAGAGACATGGAAAGAGATGGCAGAGCAAAGAGAGAGGGGCTGGAGTAAAGCAGTTCACAATCCACCCACTGCCCTGCAGGGATGTAGGAGTTTCCCTCAGGTCAGGAGAAAAGAGCCGAATTCAAGTCATTTTGCTGATACTCTACTCAAGAGAGCTATCTACCAGTAAGGGGGTCCTGGAAACAAGCTGCTGTACTGCTGAGGCAGAGCTAACATGGGAAAGTGGAAGAAGTAAAGCCTCCCTTGCTAAGGGCCTGTCCAGTGGGAAGGCTCCCCTGAGCCTCTAAAGAACTTGAGTGTGGACCAGCCACACAGAGGGTATGAGCACCCAGGTAGGATTAGCCCTAGAATCACTGATCATTGATTAAAAAACAAGTACAGCTGTGACCTAAGTGGAGAGTGTTCATCATTTTGCCTCTTGATCCTTTGAATCCTGGAGAAGCCAGATCCTGAAGAGAAGTGTCTAGAAGTGAACTATACTCTCAGGACCTGTGCTATTCCAAGAAACCATGAGCCCCCCCAAGTGTGCAGCTGAAAGAGGGCACAGGATAGTGACTGTTAAACTGGACGGACTTTAAGGAATTAAAGTGACTGGAAAGTTGTAGAATCTATTCAAGTTATTAATAAAGGATGGAAAGTGAACACAATACTGAATGGTTAAAACAAGAGCATTCTAGGTTTTATATCCCACCATCTACTGAAGTCAGAGATACTAAACCTGCCTTTACAAATGTGTAACTCATTGGTTTTTACATGCCAATCAAATCAGTTCTTCATCAGTAATAACAGAAATTATGTTTGGACATAGTCTATTAAGCTAAATGGGCCTAGTGAATTTACAGCTTCTAGAAAGAAAAAACATAAGTGATATTGTCTATTTCAAGTAATTTCCTTGGCTAGCTTGGGTCTTGCATTAAGGAGAGTGAGGAAGATAGCTGTCCTGTCTTACATGCCAGTAATAGTTTTCCTTTTTTTTCATTTTCACATTATTTCAATCTTATAAAAATGATAAATAGCATCCCATGTGTTAAAATAGGGTAGGCCATGGATCAAGAAATCTGAAATCTTAAGTTCCAACAGTCTTGACTAAACCTTATTTTCTCTAATATGGGATTACAACCACGGAATGTGCTAGTTGGTGGGTGACCAAAGAACATATGGTAACCTTCTCACTCATGGTAAGATCTTCTTTTCAACACTTCTGAAACAGGACTATCCAAATTCTATTTAAATATTTCCAGTTACTGCCTTCCAGTGGCATCACTGTGACTGCAGCAGTCCTCTGGCATACTCACTCCTCACCCCATGGTCTGCCTTTCACTGTTGTTCAACTAAATGAATGGAAGTGATTTGTGTAGGGAGGGGGAGGTTGAGAGAAGGAGCAAGTGAGGAAAGATGGGTTTATTATATATATATGGCACCTTAGTACATATGAAGGTTTCCTCTCCATGAACTTGAAAGAGCATATCACAGTTTGCTGGATTATTAAGTTCAAGGAGATTTCCTTGAACCTATCTGCAAAAGGTCTCCACCTTGTCCATTTCCTGTTCCATTACATCGGTAACAGGAAGGGCAGTTGTACAGAGGAACATGTCCTATTACCTGTTCAAAAAGGAATGGGTTTTCACACTTGTTTCCAAAGCAAACTAAAAACAAGAGGTACCCATCCACCATTTAAAAGTTTTTTGTCTAGAACATTTTCAACATTTTTTAAATTTAATTTTTTAAATTTATTTATGGCTCTGCTTGGTATTCTTTGCTGCACGGTCTTTTCTCTAGTTGCGGTGAGCGGGGGCTACTCTATTGCAGTGCTCTGGCTTCTTATTGTGGTGGCTTCTCTCATGGTGGAGCATGGGCTCTGGGGCACACAGGTAGTTGCAGCATGTGGGCTCAGTAGTTGCGGCTTCTGGGCTCTAGGGCATGGGCTCAATAGTTATGGCCCATGTAGGATCTTCCTGGATCAGGGATCCAACCCATGTCTCCTGCATTGGTAGGCGGATTCTTTACCACTGAGCCACCAGAGAAGCACAACGTTTTTAAAATATATATACAAACTAAAATCTGCCTAGAATTTCCATTGTAGTTCACATGAATAGTAACTGAAATTCTTGGTCCAAGTAAAGCATACTATAAAAAGGTATGGAGTAAAAAGACTATAAAAAGTTATCTGGAATTAGAACTTAGAGTTGTATCTGATCTAGTCCTCCAGTATAAACAGAAATTTTAAAATTGAATGTATTCATGTAAAGTTAAGCTTTAGTAGAGGAGGAGAAAGTGAAACTGAACTAAAGAAAGGAATTTAGAAAAAATGAGAAAGGATTATGGGAGCAGCACATACTGAGGACCCATATAAGAAATAATAATCTAGATTACTTTTCACTACAGAGGGTTCCTATGTATATTCAGTATGTAAACTAATAGCCTGATGTTTACATTTTACTATGCTGCTGAACTTGAATGATACGTAAAGGAACAGAGAGTTAGACATTTTTAATAATTTTTAAAATTTTTTACATTTATTTCTTTTTATTTATATTTTTATTTGGCTGCACCAGGTCTTAGTTGCAGCACTCGAGATCATCCGTCTTCCTTGCCACATGTGGGATCTAGTTCCCTTCCAGGGATTGAACTTGGCCCCCTGCATTTGGGAGTATAGAGTCTTAGCCACTGGAGCAATATGGAAGTCCCAGTAGATAGACATTTTTAAATGTTATCATTCAGGGTAAAAGTGTCCTACCTGTCATCCAGGGGAACTCCCCTGCCCCTTTCCCACTATAGCGTAAGGTCAATATTAGGTAATGGGAGTGAGAACCCTGACTTTTGGGTGAATTGAACTCAAATGACCATTATATCTACTACTGTGGACAGGAATCCCTTAGAAGAAATGGAGTAGCCATCATGGTCAACAAAAGAGTCCGAAATGCAGTACTTGGATGCAATCTTAAAAATGACAGAATGATTTCTGTTCGTTTCCAAGGCAAACCATTCAATATTACAGTAATCCAGGCCTATGCCCCAACAAGTAACGCTGAAGAAGCCAAAGTTGAATGGTTCTATGAAGACCTACGAGACCTTCTAGAACTAACACCCAAAAAAGATGTCCTTTTCATTATAGGGGACTGGAATGCAAAAGCAGGAAGTCAAGAAACACCTGGAGTAACAGGCAAATTTGGCCTTGGAGCAGAAATGAAGGAGGGAAAAGGCTAATAGAGTTTTGAAAAGAGAATGCACTGGTCATAGCAAACACCCTCTTCCAACAACAAAAGAGAAGACTCTACACATGGACATCACCAGATGGTCAACACCAAAATCAGATTGATTATATTCTTTGCAGCCAAATATGGAGAAGCTGTATACAGTTAGCAAAAACAAGACCAGGAGCTGACTGTGGCTCAGATCATGAACTCCTTATTCCCAAATTCAGACTGAAATTGAAGAAAGTAGGGAAAACCACTAAACCATTCAGATATGACCTAAATCAAATCCCTTATGATTATACAGTGGAAGTGAGAAATAGATTTAAGGGACTAGATCTGATAGATAGAGTGCCTGATGAACTTTGGATGGAGGTTCGTGACATTGTACAGGAGACAGGGACCAAGACCATCCCTATGGAAAAGAAATACAAAAAAGCAAAATGGCTGTCTGAGGAGGCCTTACAAATAGCTGTGAAAAGAAGAGACGCGAAAAGCAAAGGAGAAAAGGAAAGATATAAACATCGGAATGCAGAGTTCCAAAGAATAGCAAGGAGAGATAAGAAAGCCTTCCTCAGTGATCAATTCAAAGAAATAGAGGAAAACAACAGAATAGGAAAAACAAGAGATCTCTTCAAGAAAATTAGAGATTCCAAGGGAAAATTTCATGCAAAGATGGACTCGATAAAGGACAGAAATGGTATGGACCTAACAGAGCAGAAGATATTAAGAACAGGTGGCAAGAATACACAGAAGAACTGTACAAAAAAAATCTTCACGACCAAGATAGTCACGATAACGTGATCACTGACCTAGAGCCAGACATCTTGGAATGTGAAGTCAAGTGGGCCTTAGAAAGCATCACTACGAACAAAGTTAGTGGAGGTGATGGAATTCCAGTTGAGCTATTTCAAATCCTGAAAGATGATGCTGTGAAAGTGCTGCACTCAATATGCCAGCAAATTTGGAAAACTCAGCAGTGGCCACAGGACTGGAAAAGGTCAGTCTTCATTCCAATCCCAAAGAAAGGCAATGCCAAAGAATGCTCAAACTACCACACAATTGCACTCATCTCACATGCTAGTAAAGTCATGCTCAAAATTCTCCAAGCTAGGCTCCAGCAATATGTGAATCGTGAACTCCCAGATGTTCAAGCAGGTTTTAGAAAAGGCAGAGGCACCAGAGATCAAATTGCCAACATCTGCTGGATTATGGAAAAAGCAAGAGAGTTCCAGAAAAACATCTATTTCTGCTTCATTGACTATGCCAAAGCCTTTGACTGTGTGGATCACAATAAACTGTGGAAAATTCTGAAGGAGATGGGAATACCAGACCACCTGGCCTGCCTCTTGAGAAACCTGTATGCAGGTCAGGAAGCAACAGTCAGAACTGGACATGGAACAACAGACTGGTTCCAAATAGGAAAAGGAGTACGTCAAGGCTGTATATTGTCACCTTGCTTATTTAACTTATATGCAGAGTACATCATGAGGAATGCTGGGCTGGAAGAAGCACAAGCTGGAATCAAGATTGCTGGGAGAAATATCAATAACCTCAGATATGCAGATGACACCACCCATATGGCAGAAAGTGAAGAAGAACTAAAAAGTCTCTTGATGAAAGTGAAAGAGGAGAGTGAAAAGTTTGGCTTAAAGCTCAACATTCAGAAAACAAAGATCATGGCATCTGGTCCCATCACTTCATGGGAAATAGATGGAAAAACAGTGGAAACAGTGTCAGACTTTACTTTTTTGGGCTCCAAAATCACTGCAGATGCTGATTGCAGCCATGAAATTAAAAGATGCTTACTCCTTGGAAGGAAAGTTATGACCAACCTTGATAGTATATTAAAAAGCAGAGACATTACTTTACCAACCAAGGTCTGTCTAGTCAAGGCTATGGTTTTTCCCGTGGTCATATATGGATGTGAGAGTTGGACTGTGAAGAAAGCTGGTGACCAAAGAATTGATGCTTTTGAACTGTGGTGTTGGAGAAGACTCTTGAGAGTCCCTTGTACTGCAAGGAGATACAACCAGTCCATTCTAAAGGAGATCGGTCCTGGGTGTTCATTGGAAGGACTGATGCTAACGTTGAAACTCCAATACTTTGGCCACCTCATGAGATGAGTTGACTCACTGGAAAAGACTCTGATGCTGGATAGGATTGCAGGTGGGAGGAGAAGGGGACGACAGAGAATGAGATGGCTGGATGGCATCACCGACTCGATGGACATGAGTTTGAGTGAACCCCGGGAGTTGGTGATGGACAGGGAAGCATGGCGTGTTGTGATTCATGGGGTTGCGGAGAGTCGGACACGACCAAGAGACTGAACTGAACTGAACTGAAAATAAGGATGAAAGACTCTAGCTTGCCCAACTCTATATATGAATCATTGTGCATTTTTACCAGGCTCTTCAGAGGCACTGAAAATCTTGTCTCTGATCCAAACTTTGAAAGCTTTTTATCTTTTATAAAATTTTTGATTATGTTAATAAAACACAATCCATAATTGGCCTATCTATGCTACTTTAGCATCTGGCAGTTTTACAAACTTGACTAAAAATACATGTGTAAAGCCCACTGCTGCATAATTAAATGAAAGTTTGGCTTTACTCAAACATGTAAATGAATTCTTGGCTTCTTCTCTTATACACTTTTAAATTATTTATATGTATTCCCATCCATAGCACTTTCTCTGGTCCAGAAACAATTCAATTTTAAGAAATTTCCAATTTGTTTAAAATTTTACAATAAAAAATGACTTTATGCAATAAAAGCACATTTCTATTGCCGGAAAAGGGTATAAAATACATCTTGTGATATGCAACTTGCCAAATCAGAAGTGAATGAATAGACATTTCATTTTCTTGCATTATCTGACACAACTAGTGTGTATGTATAGTATAGCAGGTGCTTAGATCAAATCTCAAAAGAAAGGAAATTATTTTTATATATTATATAAAAACAATTCATGTTTTTAAAATCACCTTTAAATTTCATCCATCTAAATTCTAATCAGTCAAGAAGTAAATGTTTCCAATTGCATAGTCAACAGCAAGTAGCCAACAGTGAATATTTCTCGATTTCACCTTCATCATCTGCAAGAGTTTTCTTCTAAACATTCTGAAAGCACACTCACTCTTTCAGAGTTTTTGCAGTTGCCTAAAATAGTTTATGCCGCCTTTGTTTCCATAAAGTTTGGCATCTTGAGTTATATTTTCAAAAATGTATGAATGAAAGATGATATACATGGCATGATAAGTTGAGCTAATGATGCAGATTTTATTTTTTAAATATTAATATTTCAAAGTAACCAACAAAGATGTTTCTACTAACTCTAAATGGTTTTATTTACACAGAAACTTACTACTAATTGTGAAGTCAATGGATGCGACAACCTGCAGCACACAAAGAACCTCCTATTGAGTTTTGGTTATTTTTAGTGATGTTCTACTCACTGAAATGCTACTAATGCTGATATTAATCAAGTTATAAAAATACAATGTACAAATGTACAAACTGCACATTAGCTGTTTTCCTTTTATGCAAAAGTAAATAAAATAGAAGCATATTGATCAATATTGTATTAAATCTGATACATTCATAAAGTACAACTGTGCTTCTCTGAGGTAAACAGAATACATTTAATAGCAGGTCAATTTAATTTCAATGAATAGATGTAGTCTGAAGAGTTTTCAAGGTGATGAAACCATGACCCAGAAAGACATAATTTGACAAATTAAGAACACTGGCAATGACGGAAGCAAATATTTTGGAAACAACTGAATAAGTGTGAGCCATAACAACAGAGAGTGTCAGTGACAACACTGACTGGAGGCCAAGATGTAAATGAAACCGTCTTTGATTTATAGTTGCTCTTGTTGCTCTTGTTTTTGAACTCATTTGGGAAGATGATCTTACCTCATGCTTTTAGACATCGCCTCCCTCTAGTCAGAACAGCACTCAGCCTCCATAAGACTTGAATTAATCTCATCTTATTCTCCAAATTGAGGATAATTTTCTTTCTGAGAAACGCTGCTAAATACTTGACCTGACTGGAATCTTAACATGTCTGAATGTCTTTGATTTAAATAACCCAAGTATCCGGCTTGATATTCCTCAGGTATAGGAGGGATATGAGAAAAATATCTTATCCCACAGGTTTTAGGACAGTTTCCTCTGTGGTGGTCTGAGTGATCCTGGGCCTCCTATCTCAATCGTACCAGTAGCTAATCAGAAGTGGAGAGCCCTGAATCCCACTGCAGACCTACTAGGTCAGATTCTCTAAATCTGAGGTTTGAAAACATACTTTTACAATAAGTTCTCCAAGAAAAGCTAAGATCCATTGTTCTCAGATATCAACTCCTTGACTGTTATGCATTTCAGGACAATTAAAATGCTGTAGGGATATTGTAAAGTAATTAGCCTCCAATTAAAATAAATAAATTAAAAATATATAAAATGCTGTAGGTAATGAAATAGTGGAGAAAGAATTTAAGAGTCTTGCTATCAAGATTGGCTTACAAAAAGCTAATGATCTAATATCCCTACATATCCCATCTCCGCCAGGTGTCTGCCCTTTAAAAGATCTATGCTGTTCTACCTTGAAAAATTCACCAAAAACCATTTTTTCCAAAAGGGTGTGGTAAAATTTTTTAATACAGTTCAATGCAATTGCCTTTAACTACAGGCAAGGTTTATATCTGTTTCACTGACACTATCTCCTGCCTAAGAAAAAAAAAAATGTCTGAAATCTGGAGCACTAAATTGCATCATTTTCTTCACCAGGCTTCATGCATCTATGCCTGTACTGCATATCACCTACCAAACTCTATCATTGCTACGAACACTGACCCTCTCTCTAGGCTGATCTGATCTTGTGTAGGATATCTCTTCTTCCTGATAGTCTGTTTTCTGCCTGCTGTCTTCCTTGCCAGCTTCCAAACTAGTGCTGGCACTCTGTTCCATGTGTGCTCCTTTGCTAATCCTATCCACAGACACCTCACCTAAGTGAATTCCCAGCAAAAAAAAAAAAAGAAACATCCCCACAAAAAAATGAGCGGGTAATATAATCGAGTAATCTTGTGAAACATTGTGTCCCTTCTAGCTTACCTCCTCTGAGAGATAGATGTACTCTACACATTAATGCTTTGAAGCAGATAAGAATTCTTAAATCAAGGAAAAGTCATAATCCAATTTAGTATCCCAGATGAACCCTCTTTTGGACTAACACAGCCATATTCAGTGGGACTACTGCTCCTCAGAACCAACCTTAGAAATTACTGTTCTCCTATATATGTTGGAGTCTCTTTGCCTTGTACCCATAACCTGACTCCATCTGTACAGTGAAGGCTAGAATCCTAAAGTCCTTGAATGGAGGAAAATTCATGGAGGTGCCTATAAGAACCTTCTTATCTTATGTGTATATGAAGTGGTTCCCTGAGAAAGAGATATGGAATTTTAAACCATTCTCTCAAAAATTATTTTAAGGACTACTCCAAAAGGCCAGGTATATATTCCCAGTGGAAACTGAGTTTTCCAGTTTGATGTAAAGACAAGCAATGTCAACATGAAATACAATTTACATTCTTCTAACTTCATTCTGATTCCAACCATTATAACTGGCATCAAGATGGTCTATAGTTCTTAATTAGGAAAACCAAATGACTTTTTTCCATCACATATTTATTTTTTTAATTTGTATTTATTCATTTGTACTGGGTCTAAACTGCAGCATGTGGGATCTTCAGTCTTTGCTGTGGCATGTGGGATCTAGTTCCCCACCCAGGGAACGAACCTGGGTCCCATGCATTGGCAGCACAAGAGTCTTAGCCACAAGGGAAGTTCTACAAATTTCTTTAAAGACATAGCTTCTTTTAAGCATCTTGAAAGACAAATTCCTTTTAACCATCACAGACATAAAAAGGTATTTATCAAGTAATACTGTGATCAACAAATACTAACCAAAGATATTCAGAAATAGATTATGGCTTCTTTTTCTAAAATTCATACATTTTATGTGAGTTCTTACAGACTGTGGAAACTTTGTCTCTAAAACATTGCCTTTAAAATGTCATTATTTAAGTTATTAAATTATGTTAAAAGAATAGTCATTGAAAGGATTTGTCATATTGCTGTTCAGTTCAGTTCAGTCGCTCAGTCGTGTCCAACTCTTTGCAACCCCATGAATCACAGCACTCCAGGCCTCCCTGTCCATAACCAAATCCTGGAGTTCACTCAAACTCATGTCCATCAAGTCTGTGATGCCATCCAGCCATCTCATTCTCTGTCGTCCCCTTCTCCTCCTGCCCCCAATCCTTCCCAGCATCAGAGTCTTTTCCAGTGAGTCAGCTCATCACATGAGGTGGCCAAAGTATTGGAGTTTCAGCTTTAGCATCAGTCCTTCCAATGAACACCCAGGATTGATCTCCTTTAGAATGGACTGGTTGGATCTCCTTGCAGTCCTTCATTCAAATTTCAAACAAAATATTTTGATAGCTATTTTCCCAAAAAGATAAATGTCTGAAATGTTTAAAACACCCAACTGCTAATCTATGGTATTTTAGTGCATCAATAAAAAAGAAGGTATTTTCTTATTTTAACACAATAGTCTTCAACATTATTCAACTCTACAACTCTTGCTTATATGAGTCCTTTCCTTAGTTAACCCAGGTGTTCTAAGTTGCTAGACATCTTCCCCATAAGACCCACTTATCAGTTCTCCCGGCCCATCCTCACCTTTCACTGACCATGTTCCCCATGGTTGTGGGAATCACCATGGGATGTATCCTTGGCTGTTAAATCTGGGCTGAACGTTAACCATCCCCTTGGGCAGAAGCCCAGTTCAATCCCCCTCCCTGCTCTTCTGCACTGACCCCTTGCTTCTCCATTCTGCACTCACCTGGGCTATACTAGCTAACTTCCTCATAACAAATTCCTTAAAAACACAGCAAGGTGGATGAACCTAATTTCAGAGCAGGAACAAAGATGCAGATGCAGAGAACAGACTTGTGGACACAGTGGGGAAAGAAGGGGGTGGGATGAATTGAGAGAGTAGCATTGACATATATACACTACCATATGTAAAGCAGATAGTGCAGAGTTGCTGTATAACACAGGGAGCTCAACCCAGTGTTCTGTGATGACACAGAAGAGAGGGATGGGGGAATTGTGGGAGGGAGGCTCATGAAGGAGGGGTTATATATAGTTACAACTGATTCGCATTGCTGTATGGCAGAAACCCATACAACACTGTAAAGCAATTATCCTCCAATTAAAAAAATAAAACTCTGGAAAGGGCCTGCCTTTAATTCCCCAGAGCACAAAAAGTAGACCAGAGTATAAAATGAGACATTTCTCTAGTCTTTGGGAAATTTCAAATCATAAACAAAGATTGAAACTGGACTGTAGATATTAATGTCCCCAAGCTCTACGGGCTCAAGCTCCAACCATTTCCTCAGTCCCAGCTGTCCCAATGATGCACAGACAGGCTATCCATTCCCCCTGTCCATCCAGTCCCCATTCAAGCCACAAACCCTTCATCATGACTTTCTTTACCGAAATTCTGGTTTCCTATTCATGGAGAGTTCTAGAAGAGAAAATCTTTTTTGTTTCTTAACAGAAAGATAATTTCTAATATGCACCTGTACCTACAATTAAAAAAAATCTAATAGGCGTTTGTTCCTACAATTTATACAGTAAAGCAGAGAAAATTTATTGCTCAAGATCTTGAATATCTCTGTTTCAGAAGAGCATTTTGACTTTACTTTTCCCAAAAGAAAAAGCCCAGTGACATTCTATTCTAAAAACAAAGGGGCATTCTGCCCTCTTAGGTGAATTCAACCTTCTTCTGAGAAATAGAAAATATGCTGTCAACTTCAAAACAATTTCTCATGATTCTCTCCAACCAGCTATCAATAAAAAAAAATTACTTGGATGCAGTTTCAGATGGAGCACACTGTCATATTAGAAAAAAAGACATTAAATGATGGGCATTGGGCTGACTTAGTAGCAATGTATGGTCCTACAACAACTATACATAACTTCTATACAATGCTAGGCACTCATAATTCTAACTGAACAATATATTAACATTAAACATCCCCAAATGGATATTATTAGTACCTCAATTTTACCTAAGTGAAATTAGGCATAGGAAGGTTACAAGATTCCCCACTATCACACAGTTAGGAAGTCAGAACTGAGATTCAAAACCAAACAGACTTGAGAAGCAATTTTCAGCCTCACAAATCTTGAGAATAGCTAGAAATGTCAGGAACTAGAACACTCTAATATGTTGGTTCTGTAGAAAAAGTATTAGAATTTCAGATTTGAGTTTTAGTACTTGCCGAACTAAGTTTTTACTCAGTTCTTTTTTTTAAGCCCAATTTAACCCACACTGGTATTATCCCAGTAACCCCTAATGCTAAGTGGCTTTTGGCAACTGATAACTATTAAGATCATTTTCTTCAGCACTGTGGTCAGTAGAAAAATGGCCTCCCAGAGATGTCCATGTTTTAATCCCTGTAACCTGTGAACACATCGTGTTTCATGGCAAAAGGGACTTTGCAGACATGATCAAGAGTGTGGGCCAGGAGATACAGAAGATTATCACGGTCCCCCTGGTGGGCCTGTCTAATGATACAGATCCTTAAAAGTTGAGAACTTTACAAGGCTGCATCAGAAAAGTGCAATGTGAAGACCTGATCAGCCATTATTGGCTTTGAAGATGGAGGAGGAGACTATGAGACCAGGAATGTGGCAGCATCTAGAACCTGGGAACAGCCATCATCTGACAGCTTGCAAGTAAGCAGGATACCACCACAACCACAAGAAACAGAATGCTGCCAACAACTGGCATAAGCAGGGAAAGCATTCACCCCTAGAACTTTGAAAAGAAATTCAGTCCTGTTGAAACCTTCATTTTTCTCAGGTGAGACCCATAGCGGATTTCTGACCTACAGAACTGTAAGTTAATATACTATGTCAGCAACAGAAAACTAATATAAGCACCCAGAGACAATATGTGTGGGTCCACATGGCTTCATCTCCAGGATTTAGGAACTGAAAAAATTCACTACCTTTTGCATTAATTAAAGAATATTTTTTTAAAAAGCTGTAATTTCATCTCTACATTATGTTATCCAGTTATATTTCCATGTGGTATCATCTTGTTAAATGTCTACAGTAATCCATAGACAGTGGGCACTCACACACACTGTTACTAAAAGTACTGCTGTTAAAAACAGTTATATGTTACATGTAACTCTCATCATAAAATGAATACATACATAAATGGAATTACAGGAGTCAATTTGTTGTAAAATAAAATTAAAAAAAAAAGACAGATGACTTTTATTGGAAGAAAAAAAAAACTGACTTATCAGAAATGTCCTTTTGCTTTCTGTCAGGCTCCTAAGAACACAAAATTTTATCTTTGAGAACTCATATTTAATACTTCCAGGTATCCTTCCAGAGAATATGAAGGAATTGAATGGTGAAAATTGAAGATTCTCTACATGGAGATAACCCCCTACAGTTCCAAGATTAAATGCTAATTTCTCCAAGATGGTATTGTGAATACCTCTCTATCTAGATGAACTGGGCCAAATGTGCTGTATCATTTTTATTACATCAAAAAAGTAATCCAAACTGCAAAGGACTATTCTAGTTTATTTGCAGCAGTTCCTGTCAGTATTAAGAATGCTTGTTGCTATAAATTTGATATTAAACCGGTGTTACATTATGAATATAATAAGTTTATTTGGGGATTTGTTCTTCTACCCAAAAAGAAAACTTTCAGTTGAGGGCTTACACCTATTCTCTACATTAATATTACCAGAATGTTCTATATAAGCTCTTAGATCTACAAAATTGTTACTCTAGAGGAATGCTTCTCCTTCTCTGAGAATGTGTCCATGTATAAACAGACCTAAAAGGCCCCAGGGAGAGTACAATGACACTCTGCTTTGGGCATACAAAGCTGGAGAGAAGTTAGGAAAGGCTTCACAGAGGAAGTGATATTTTAACTATGGTTTTGAAATTGTCACAGCAGCACATCTAGAAAACTGAGAGAGAGAGAGAAGGAAGTGGCAGAAGAAAAAGTAGGGGCAGAATCTGAAGGATGGCAATAGAGAATAAGAGCAGGCAGTCTGTGATCTCCACACGTCAAAGCAGAACACCCCGCTAAAGTTCAAGAATACAAGAGGCAGTCATCAGGGATGCCCTGCAGGAAGCCTCTATATTTTAAGACTTGCTCATTGACCACCAGAAATGGTCCAATATAGTTGAAATTCATAGTTCAATTCACCTGAAATTTCCTGTAAAGTTTCCTTTTTGCATATTTAAGAGCCACCTGTAGGAGTAATTATCAGTATTATGCCCAAATAAGCTATGCCTTTCAAAAAAGTGTTTCGTCTCTTTATGAATAGAACTATATGGATTTCACTGACAAATATTAGGAAAGTTATTTCAGTAAGAATATATCATGATGGATTTTCTTAACATGCATAGTAAATGTATTTGTGACTTCTAAATGGAAGACTAAATGGTTTCTTCCACATCAACAGAAATTATAATATATGGCTATTACTCTTTTTTCTCTTTTGACTGAGTCTCACACGCTTTTAAAATGACAACATTTAAAGGTTCAATTCAATTTCGGTGATCATCAGAAATGTCAGCTGCCTTTCAAAGGACCCTTGAAGTCTGCCAAATTGGGCTAGAAATCATGCATGGATAGTTTTCATTACTTGTGAGCTGACAGTTTCTGCTTCTGGTCAAGAAAAATACATTCCTGCAAAGAAGGTTTACTGGGTGGCTTAACCCGTGCCCAGGAAGAGCACAGAGGCTCTATTATCAGGCCTCCAACATTAGAAAAAATAAAAAATGAGAATTGAGATACTTTGTACTTCTGCACTTTCTAAAAATTAGGGTTTGTAATTGCATAAAAGATTGTTTACATTTTTTAACCAATATCAACCATATTCTATCTTTTCATGTTCTCATAGGGAATTGACAAAGGCCTACCCCTACCTTTTGTTTAAAGGCTGCCACCACCAGGCTCAACCCAGTTACAGAGCAGAAGTGAGCCAGATTTTACCAAATGATCACCACAGTGGTAGGCATAGAATATGAAGGTCCCGACCCTGATGGAGCTCTGTACCCACACTGCCAAGACCCAGGCCTGTCAACACTCAGTGAGTGTCAGTTACATCAGAGCCTCTCAACTGATGCACAGGTTAGGGGTGCCCTGAAGGAGGCAGGGGCACTGTGAGCCCTGGGCCAGCTATCTCAATCTACCAGCATCCTCATCTTTCCATTTATCACACTCAGCCATAGGTAATCTGATCATTTTCTATGTGTGTTAAAATGGAGAAATACAAGAAACACTGAATTAAATGAATGAAGAGCCCTAGCAAGGAAGTATCTAACAAACCAGGTTAAAAAGAGACAGATTCACAACTTTTCACAAACATAATTTGACAGGATACATCAGCTGCATAATCACAATATGAACAACATTTCATGTTACGATTTTTCTGTGGCTCAGCTGGTAAAGAATCTGCCTGTAATGCAGGAGTCCTGGGTTTGATCCCTGTGTTGGGAAGATCCCCTGGAGAAGGGAAAGGCTACCCACTCCAGTATTCTGGCCTGGTATTACATGGATTGTATAGTCCACAGTTTCGCAAAGAGCTGGACACGACTGAGTGACTTTCACTTTCACTTCACTAAGATTTTTCTGGAATTTTTCTTGAAAATAATTATCTCCTCCCAGAAGGGAAAAATGATAGAGTATAGAACAAAAATAATTAAATCTGATTTGGGACAATGGCATTGAAACATGTATATTATCATATGTGAAACGAATCTGATGTGGTTGGGGGCTCCCCACCTCAACACTCTGTGGATTCAAGAGGCCGTTCCTTCCGGAAGTGTATAAATTAGCCTGGGATAGAACCTGCATGCTGAATTTACTAATTAAGAAATGAGAAACCAGAACTATAAAGGTGGCATAGAAATACAAGAAACCATTTTTAAGTAATCTTTTAAAACTTTGAACAGAGTTACAGATTTTACCATTTGTTATAAACTGGTATATATAATTTAACCAGACCAAAAGAAAATTAGTATTGTGTGAATTCTGAAGCACTTTCAACATGCTGTAGGAATAATGTGGTCTTTCTTGAGTTTTACACATTCATAAGTGAATGGTCTGTATCTCGTGCCTTTGTTGGTTTTCTGTGAGCTGTAGTTTCTGGGAAGTGAGCAGCTCTCATTCCTGTAACTCTTGTAACCCAGTCATTCGTGTGCCTCCTTCATGAGGATTCAGTGTGGCTATGGTGCTGTTGTCCCTCTGATAGGAACTCTAACTCAGTGTAAAGCCCCAAAGTTCTGTTACTTATTTTTATTTTATATTGTACTATATTTCATTTACAGTGTTGTGTTTGTTTCAGGTGTATAGCAAAGTGATACAGTCATATATATATATATAGAGAGAGAGAGAGAGAGAGTTAACAAAAGCAGTTCCCGTCTTTTGATGGGGTGCGCACGGTTTATAACATAAATGGCATTATTTTGAGAGAGGGATAACTTAGGTATGGCGTTTGGTTTTTTTTCTTTTTGCAGCCTGAGGCAGTTGTAAAATAACTTAATGTAGCTTTTTACAACTGTGTATTCTATAGTATTTTTTCTTTTGGTGAAATTTTAACTGTTAATGTTTTTGGCATTGTGCTTTGTACCATTTATTAAATAAAAATTTTAGAATAAAAATTTAAAAAAAGGATACCAAGATTTGTTTGTAATCAATAAGTGACTCCAAGAAGTACAAATTTATTAACATGAGCTGATGTCTCATCAAGTTTCCCATATACTATTACAATTACCTAGTTTATAATATTGGTGACATTAAAATTAGGCACACAAGGAAAAAAACAGATATACACACAGAATATATTCAGAAATTCCTGTGCATGGCTTAATTACTGACAATTATACATCTGCAGTTTAATGTTGTTGCTGTTTAGTCACTAAGTCGTGTCCTATTCTTTGTGACCCCATGGATTGCAACACGCTAGCCTCCTCTGTACTCCACTATCTCCCAGAGTATGCTCAAACTTATGTCCTTTGAGTTGGTGATACCATTCTACCATCTCATCCTCTATCGCCCCCTTCGTCTCTTGCCCTCAATCTTTCCCAGCATCAGGATCTTTTCCAATGAGTCGGCTCTTTGCATCAGGTGGCCAAAGTACTGGAAATTCAGCTTCAGTATCAGTCCTTCCAATGAATATAAGGGTTGATTTCCTTTAAGATTGACTGGTTTGATTTCTTTGCAGTCTAAAGGACTCTCAAGAGTACTCTCCAGCACCACAATTTGAAAGCATCAATTCTTTGGCACCCAGCCTTCTTTAAAATCCAACTCTCACATTCATACAAATTAATAAGCATGTCCTTTTACTGACTCATATACTTTGCTTCTCCTAAGCATACATACATAAACAAAACACCAAAGTGTTCCCTTTAGAATTGTTTAGCAGTTAACGACTGAGCGACTTTACTTTCACTTTTCACTTTCACACATTGGAGAAGGAAATGGCAACCCACTCCAGTGTTCTTGCCTGGAGAATCCCAGGGACGGGGGAGCCTGGTGGGCTTCCGTCTATGGGGTCACACAGAGTCGGACACGACTGAAGTGACTTAGCAGCAGCAGCAGCAGTCCAACAAATCAGCTAGATCAAAAGTCACATTTTTATCATAGCTTGCTTCAATTAGATGATTAAGTTCAATATATTTTGGGTATTCCCCAAATAATCCAGCAATAATACTCTAAACTCTGAGCTTGTTCTCTAACATTGTGTTTGGTACATTTATATCTATGATGTTCATTTTCTTTCTTATCTGATTAAAAGCCCAAAAAATTTAAAAGCTTTTAAGATTTAGATATAAACATATACATAACTGAAAATAAAGTCTCATACAATAATGCAAAAACCCAAGATCTATAAAATAAGAATGACACTAGGTAACTTTTTTGTATTTTTTTTTTTTTTTTGTAATCTGTCGCTCAGTCGTGTCCGACTCTTTGTGACCTCATGGACTGTATAGTCCATGGAACTCTCCAGGCCAGAATACTGGAGTGGGTAGCCTTTCCCTTCTCTAGGGGACCTTTCCAATCCAGGGATTGAACCCAGGTATCCCACAGTGCAGGTGGATTCTTTACCAATTGAGCCACAAGGGAAGCCCAAGAATACTGGAGTGGGTAGCCTATCCCTTCTCCAGCGGATCTTCCCAATCCAGGAATCGAACCAAAGTCTCCTGCATTGCAGGTGGATTCTTTACCAACTGAGCTACAAGGGATTCTTCTTTCAGTTCAGTCGCTCAGTTGTGTCCAACCCTTTGTGAACCCATGAACTGCAGTACACCAGGCTTCCCTGTCCATCACCAACTCCCAGAGCTGGCTCAAACTCAAGTTCATTGAGTTGGTAATGCCATCCAACCACCTCATCCTCTCTCATCCCCTTCTCTTCCTACTTTAAATCTTTCCCAGCATCAGGGTCTTTTCAAATGAGTTAGCCCTTTGCATCAGGTGGCCAAAGTATTGGAGCTTCAGCTTCAGCATAAGTCCTTCCAATGAATATTCAGGACTGATCTCCTTTAGGATTGACTGATTTGATCTCTGTTATCCAAGGGACTCTCAAGAGTCTTCTCCAACATCACAGTTCAAAAATATCAATTCTTTGGTGCCCAGCCTTCTTTATGGTCCAACTCTCACATCTATACATGACTACTGGAAAAATCATAGCTTTGACTATATGGACCTTTGTCAGTAAAGTAATGTCTCTGTGTTTTAATATGCTGTCTAGGTTGGTCATAGATATTCTTTAACCTCAATTTTTTTCCAAATTAAGGTTGTATTCACACACAAATGCACATATTTCACATACCAAATACACATTTGAAGTTGAATTATTATTTGCAATCTCTCAACAAAATTTTGAACATTTCAGTTCAGTTCAGTCGCTCAGTCGTGTCCGACTCTTTGTCCGGTGCCAAATACTGGTCTAGGCACAGTGGATACAATGCTTATTTAAGATAACTGACTTGACTAAACTTAACTCTTCTGCTTATTGGAATTTGATATTCTGAACAACTGTAACTAAGGAGTCTGTATCTCCACTCCCCACACAGCCCCAGTATTGAGTAGCTTCCTGGACAAATATTATTCAGCCTAAGCAAGTTTGAATATAAATATTTCCACGGACAATATTCTTCCTCAAATTGAAAATATATCAATATCTAATTCTGGATTCTACTAAAGCATTTCTGGGTTCTAGCCATTCATGACACTCTTTCCTATCAGTTCAGGCCATATACAACCAAAAATCATGATGTTAATGAAGTTTTCCTTTATTGTCTTGTCAAATGCACATGCCCTCTTCAGCATCCCTCTTTTCCTTTTTAAAAATATGCAACTATTCCTGCCAATATTCAACAAGTTAAAAGTATCTAAGGCCCCCAAGACCTACCCTATATTAGAAGTATCTTGTATTCCAAATCAAGTTCATGAATCAAACATACCAAATTATCTCCTCTTTCAAATAATGGGAGTGTTTCTTGAGGGCGTGTTCTGCGTCAGGTCCCACACTAACACCCCTTTGGGATATCCTCTCTGATAAATGGCAGCCAGCTCATCTGATAAGCTGAGCTAATGTGTTAGGGGGTCCTACTGGGATAATAGACCACTTTCACAGTAATATGTTACATGCTAATAAAAGCTTCCTGGAGATAGTATCTTAATCCATAGAGATTATTACACTGGTTGAAACTTCAGGTACCAGGGCAAGTCTGCATTTAAAAATCATTTCAGATCCAGAATGGGTTTTCAAGACAGTCCAATCAAACTCCATTTACAGAAACCCAAAAGTGTTACATGACCTCCCTAAAATCATATATCTGGTTCCTGGAAAAAAACAACATTTAGGTTTCAGTTTTCTTGTGCCCCAGGCTTTAGAGTTTTCATTTCTCAATCCAGGATAAACTACCAGCTATTTAATCAATTATATAGTTAGCATACCCTGTGCTTATGGAATTGCAATTCTGATTTTGTTGAATCACATCCAAAATCAGAGATAGTATAATAGTACAAGCAGATCACACAGACATAAATTATCCTATCAAGTTATAAATAGCATAATTTTCTTTCCTACTAAATCCTTAATATAAATACATGGGACCACAAGATTAATGTGGGCTTACCATGTTTATATGAAGCTTTTCAAATCAAACCATTACCTACCTGTATTATCCAGGTAGGTGGATGACTAAACAAGAATTCAGAAAAATTATTGAGCTCTCAATTTATAAGAATTCCACAAATGTCTATATTCCATTGAAATTAACTTGGGAAGTATAAATTTAACCACTGTTCAGTTCAGTTCAGTTGCTCAGTCATGTTTGACTCTTTATGACCCCATGGACTGCAGCCCCCCAGGCTTCTCTGTCCATGCGGATTCTCCAGGCAAGAATACTGGTGTGGGTTGCCATGCTCACCTCCAGTGGGTGTTCCCAACCCAGGGATCGGACCCGCACTACATCTTCTGCATTAGGTAGATAGGTTCTTTACCACTAGTGCCACCTGGGAAGCTTCCTAAGAGAGTATGCCTAAGCTTAAAATAAACCATTTAATTATTCAGACATCCTTGAACATCCAGTGAGTCCAATAATTTCAGTTTGCAGAAATAATTTTAATATTAAAATATCAATGCCAATTATCACAGATACCTGCTCACTGATGAACTAACATACCTAGGGCTGCTCCTCCTCCATTTATTAGCTTTCTGTTAGCTTTTTAAACAGCTTCTTTCCTAATTCTGTTTTTGTGTAGAAGAGGTTCCATGGTTAGAGCTATATCCTAACCTTGGAGTGAATCCTGGACCTCTAATCATATGGAACTGACCACAAATTTAAACTAACCATATTATTTTTAACTTAAGAAATAAAACCAAAATCTAATGGTTATAAAGATCTTGTAGTAACATGGGGAAATGTGTACAATCTTATGTGAAAAAGCTGAATATAAAATTGTTTATAAAAAAATAAATGCATGAAAAAAATTGGAAGAAAATAAACTAATTTGCTAATAATTATCTTAAGGGGTAAAGTTATAGATGAAATTTTTTCTTCTTTTATTTGTTTCTATTTTCCAAACTTTCTGTGATACCAATATTTAATTTCTATAATGAAAATGTTTAATCAGAAAAGTATACTAAATTATTAATATATTATTAAAACCAAAATTTCCTTTAGGTTACCTTAAAGTGATCCTTAGGTTACCGATGCATTTTTTTTTTCAAACTTAAACTTTTTATTTTGCATTGGGGTATAACCAATTAACAATGTTGTGGTAGTTTCAGGTGAACAGCAAAGGGACTCAGCCATACATATACATGTACCTATTTGACCCCATACCCTCCCATCCAGGCTGGCACATAACACTGAGTAGAGTTCCATGTGGTATACAATAGGTCTTTATTGGTTATCCAGTTTGAATACAGCAGTGTGTACATTTTGTACAGAGCATTTTCATTCTGACTTAGCAGTGTCACCGTATTAAGAACAGAGCAATTGTTCACTCATTCACAAGCAGGGAATGAGCTCACACTTTAAAAAGCATAAGAACGGCCATCTTAGAGGCCGGAAAAACCATTTTTACTGAGTATGTGACTTGAGGGAAGAAGAACTAGATAAAACCTGGGAGACAAGTTAATCTTAAACACCAAGAATGTGGGCGGCTGCGACACTGAAAATTAGGTAAACAGGTCTGATAAACTTATCTCCTTAAGACCCCAGGAGAGAGATATGCACAGCTGTGTGTGTGTGTAAAGAAAATTCCTGTGAGTTAGGTAATTGAGAAATATAATGATTTGAAAATGCTATATAACCCCTTGGCTCTGAGTGCTCGGGGTCCTTGTTGAAACCCGTTGCGTAGGGCAGACACTTGGGCCCCAGCTAGCTGGAAATAAACCTCGCTGTGTGTCTTGCAAAAAAAAAAAAAACATATCTTCTAATTGAAAAAGCTAAAAATAGTTCAGATGATTGTGTCTTGTTGATCTGATTTTGAATCCTAAGGTAGAATTAACACTGAATGTCAAAAAAAAATGTAGATTAATGTCTAAAACTCTTCAGAGCTCACCATATTTATACCTCCTTGGCTATCATCAAATTCCTCCTTGGTTATCACCAAAAAGACCACAAAGAACAAATGTTGGTGAGGATGTGGAGAAAAGGGAACACTTGCACACTGTTGGTAGGAACGTAAATTGGTATAGCCACTGTTTTTTTTTAAGAAACTACGGAGATATCTCAAAAAAACAAAAATAGACCTACCATTAAAACCAAAAATTCCACTCCTGGGTATTTATTTGAAAAGAAAATGAACCACTAATTCTAAAAGATACATGCCACCCCAATGCTCATAGCAGCATTATTTACAATTGCCAATCCAGAAACATACACAGTGGAATACTCAGTTCAGTTCAGTTCAGTTCAGTCGCTCAGTCGTGTCCGACTCTCTGCGACCCCATGAATCACAGCACGCCAGGCCTCCCTGTCCATCACCAACTCCCAGAGCTCACTCAAACTCATGTCCACAGAGTCGGTGATGCCATCCAGCCATCTCATTCTCCGTCGTCCCCTTCTCCTCCCGCCCCCAACCTTTCCCAGCATCAGAGTCTTTTCCAGTGAGTCAACTCGTCGCATGAGGTGGCCAAAGTATTGCAGTTTCAGCTTCAGCATCAGTCCCTCCAATGAACACCCAGGATCGATCTCCCTTAGAATGGACTGGTTGGATCTCCTTGCAGTATAAGGGACTCTCAAGAGTCTTCTCCAACACCACAGTTCAAAAGCATCAATTCTTCGGCGATCAGCTTTCTTCACAGTCCAACTCTCACATCCATACATGACCACGGGAAAAACTATTGCCTTGACTAGACGGACCTTTGTTGGCAAAGTAATGTCTCTGCTTTTTAATATATTATCAAGGTTGGTCATAACTTTCCTTCCAAGGAGTAAGCGTCTTTTAATTTCATGGCTGCAATCAGCATCTGCAGTGATTTTGGAGCCCAAAAAAATAAAGTCTGACACTGTTTCCACTGTTTTTCCATCTATTTCCCATGAAGTGATGGGACCAGATGCCATGATCTTTGTTTTCTGAATGTTGAGCTTGTGGAATACTACACAGCCATAAAAAGAACGAAGTTATGGCTTTTCCAACAACATGGATGGACTTAGAGGGTGAGGGTAAATAAGTCAGACAGAGAAAAACAAATATTGTATGACATCACTCATATGCGGAATCTAAAAATTAAAACTAGTGAATATGACATAAAAGTAACAGACTCACAAATACAGAGAACAAACAAGTAGTGCCAATAGGAAGAGAGAGGCAGGGAGGGCCAAGTTATGGGTAGGGAATTAAGAGGTACAAACTATTATGTATAAAATAAATAAGCTACAAAGATATATAGTGCAACACAGGGAATATAGCTGATATTTTGTAATGCTTATAAATGAAATACAATCTTTAATTGTGAATCACTATGCTATACATGTGAAACATATAACATTTGTACATCAACTAGGAAAAGTGAAACTTTTAGTCACTCAATTGTGCCCAACTCTTTGAGACCCCATGGACTGTAGCCTGCCAGACTCCTCTATCCATGGGATTTCCCAGGCAAGAATATTGAATTGGGTTGCCATTTCCTTCTCCAAAGGATCTGCCCATTTGCAGGCACATTCTTTACCATCTGAGCCACCAAGGAAGACACATCAACTACACTTGAGTTTAGAAAAATTTAAATTCATCCTTTTTATGAAATACTAAAGCTGATGCTACTACAATCCTTCCAAGCTCTGCCCCAGTAGAGCTCATGAAAGAAAAAAAATAAAATACTAGTGGTTTCTCCACAGAGAAATGTATTAAAACTTCTCTAACATTACAACATATAGAGCAGAATTCAGTAAAAGCTAATGTTTGTACAGCAAATTCCCAGTGGCTATCTATTTTACATATGGTAATGTAAATGTTTCAATGCTGTATGATGCGGGGAGCTCAGCTTGGTGCTCCGATACAACCTCGAGGGGTGGAATGGGGTGAAAGCGGGAGGGAAGTTCAAGAGGGAGAGGACATATGTATATCTGTAGCTGATTCATGGTGATGTATGGCAGAAACCAGTACAACATGGTAAAGCAATTATCCTCCAATTTTATTCAACTGTACCCTCCAAGGGTTTAGTTTTAGAAATTCTCAGTATCAGACACCTTACACTGAGCAGTTTCATGGCCATGCCCACTGCCTTTAGCTGGTTAGTCTCCTGTAGTGAAATGTGGACATTTAAACAAAAGGCATCATTCAGCATCGGTGGTTTGTCTAGGACAGCTACATCAACTTTCCAGGCCTCCCCCTGCTGGGAAGAACTAGCATGTGAAGAGCTAGCCTGAGTGGCCATACTTCTGTGACAGCTAGAGGCTGGACACTGGCAACTCTCACTGGTATCTCATGAATTTATATTGGATCTCACAAACTGCTTTAAAAATGATCCCTCCCATAAATCATAGATTATTCCACTGTCATTAAAATCTATGATTATAAACAAATAGCTTTTGGTATCCTGGACTTTTAAAATTCTGCAGTGTTTTTCTGTCTTGAAGGAAAGTCAAAGGAACAAATCTGTTTTATGTAAAAGCAGACGCTTTAAATCTGCAGTTGGTAATGCTATCAATCTGAGAAGACATGAAGGAGGAGGAGAAGGAGCAAGGGGAGGAGGCAGCAGTGAAATATGTCTGCTTGCTTCAGTCTACAATAGGAATAACTCAATTTTGCCCCCTCGTACAAAGGTGAGTTCAGCTTCTCCTTGACTTACTTTACTGTTTCAGGTAACGATGATTTGGTGTTTAGTATCTCCTAATAATGTCCCTTTTTAGATCTTATGCTTTGTTCAAACAACTGGGACTCTTCCAAGACTGTTACTGGGAAGTAAGTTGATGTTTTAAAGATTTCTCAGTTGTATATTTTCAAAGAAACATGTCAGTGAAGGGAAATTCAATGCAATAAAATTAACATAGATGTGCTAAAGGGGTGCAGATAACATCAAAGTATACACACAGAGCACATGGACTGGAAGGTTACACATTTAATAACACAACTTTTGGGGGGCATTCCCAGGATGTATTTCTGATGAAAAAGATTACATTTGTATTGCTCTAGTGACTGGAAAATCACAAACAAATTAGACATTTTGAATGCATCACAACTAATAAGACTGTGGAAACCTTTCCTTATTAAACTAGGTTAACATTATCAATTTAAAGCATATTTCTGACAGTTCAAATACATTTTTTGGCCATGTAACAGGTTTGCAAATCTTAAATGGTTTCACATTTCTCTAAACCATAATAAGAGCATAACATGAATATTTAAGCAGCTTAGCTTTGATTTAAATATATTTGCTCAGGATATGCTGGCAGCAACCCAAAATGCAATGTAATACCCTCAAAGCTGGCAGTTCCAAACTCATTTAAGAAAGCAGATAATATGGGTTGGCAGCATTAAAGCAAATAAAGTCAATTAATTTTTTTTCTTAATTTGTTTTTTCTAGCTTGAAATTGCCAGGGATGGATAAATCTAAAGATGAATAAAAAAAAAAAAGAAACTACTGAAAGGGACCAAAAACAAAAAAAAAGGATTAAAAAAAATCTAAAGCTACTATTTCTTATTCTGATCTTAATAGCAGGTTACAGTTGAATAATAACATTATCTACTGGAGGTCACTGAAATGTAGAAAGGGAAATATATTTTGAAAACTTTAATATGTAGAAAGTTGGTACATCATATCACAAGCAGGACCCTAAACAGAAAGGGTTTTTAGCACTATGTTATAGAACAATGAATTGTTATAGTAACTGAAAGATGTAAACTTACTGCACAAATAAAACTGTCATCTTTTACTTTCATTAATCATATAGTTTGAAGTGTGATCTCTTGTTGAAGCTGAGGCTATCAAGCGGTGAGATTTCTACTGACCACACTCAAAGAGTATTCGTGTTCCACCACGTTCTTCAGCCCATTTTGTTTTACTATGGGACTATAACACCATTTTTCAGAAATGGGAAAGCTATAAAGAAGCAGATTGAAATGGAGTCCTATACCTGCTTTCCAATAAAAAAAACAGTTTGCATTATTTAGTTTCTGCTTGAGGGCACTTCAATTTTTGATGCTTAGATGACTCAACTTAGGTGTTGAGCAAATGTATCTTTCATACTATCATTGCCACCTTTTAAGGAAAAAAAAATAACAGAGAGTAAAGCTGTTTTGGAGGAACTTAAAAGCTGTGTCTTATTTGATACTTTGAGAGCAGTAGTTCTCACTTTCACTTTTCACTTTCCACTTCCACACATTGGAGAAGGAAATGGCAACCCACTCCAGTGTTCTTGCCTGGAGAATCCCAGGGACGGGGGAGCCTGGTGGGCTTCCGTCTATGGGGTCACACAGAGTCGGACACGACTGAAGTGACTTAGCAGCAGCAGCAGCAGCAGTTCTCAACTCTGGCTACACTTTGGAGAATTTAAAAAAAAAAAAAAATCCCCACACTCTAGTTTGCACTGAAATCCCAAATCAATTAAATAAGGATGCCTCTGGGTGAGCCCTCAGGCATTGGAAGTGTTTCAAAGTTCCCCAGGTGATTATATGGCCAGGCTTAGAACCACTGCTTTAAGAAAAAGTTATTCTTAAAGCATTAGAGAGGATCCAACCAGTCCATTCTAAAGGAGATCAGTCCTGGGTGTTCTTTGGAAGGACTGATGCTAAAGCTGAAACTGCAATACTTTGGCCACCTCATGCGACGAGTTGACTCACTGGAAAAGACTCTGATGCTGGGAGGGATTGGGGGCAGGAGGAGAAGGGGACAACAGAGGATGAGATGGCTGGATGGCATCACCGACTCGATGGACACGAGTTTGAGTGACCTCCGAGAGTTGGTGATGGACAGGGAGGCCTGGTGTGCTGCCATTCATGGGGTCGCAAAGAGTCGGACACAACTGAGCGACTGAATTGAACTGAAAGCATTGGAAAGATTTCTACTATTGCTAAATGGAGGCTTCTAACCTTTAATTAAAACAGGGCATCATACCACACTGATTATCAATACTATAGCCACGTTTTTGAAGAAAGCGTTTTAACATATGGAAATCCATATGCTACGCTTGCATATCCATATGCTCTGCTTCTATGTATATTTTTCAAAATACCACTTTATCCTTTGCGTCATTTTCTTAAGAAACGTGCCCTCCATTTTGATTAATAGAAGGGTTATGGGCTTCCCAGATGGCTCAGTGGTAAAGAATCCACCTGTTAATACAGGAGATGCAGGAGACTCAAGTTCGATACCAGGGTTGGGAAGATCCCCTTGAGCAGGAAATGGCAACCCATTCCAAGAATTTGTCTGGATAATTCCATGGACAGAGAAGCCTAGTGGGCTACAGTCCATGGGGTCACAAAAGGGTTGGACGTGACTTAGCAACTAAACAACAACAATTTATTTTTATATGCGTAATGGGTCAAGGCTATGGTTTTTCCTGTGGTCATGTATGGATGTAAGAGTTGGACTGTGAAGAAAGCTGATCACCGAAGAATCGATGCTTTTGAACTGTGGTGTTGAAGAAGACTCTTGAGAGTCCCTTGTACTGCAAGGAGATCCAACCAGTCCATTCTAAGGGAGATCAATCCTGGGTGTTCACTGGAAGGACTGATGCTAAAGCTGAAACTGCAATACTTTGGCCATCTCATGCGACGAGTTGACTCACTGGAAAAGACTCTGATGCTGGGAAAGGTTGGGGGCGGGAGGAGAAGGGGACGACAGAGAACGAGATGGCTGGATGGCATCACCGATTCTGTGGACATGAGTTTGAGTGAACTCCGGGAGTTGGTGATGGATAGGGAGGCCTGGCGTGCTGTGATTCATGGGGTCGCAGAGAGTCGGACACGACTGAGCGACTGAACTGAACTGAACTGAATGGTTCAAAATTAATAAAAATATTATTTCAAGCTATAATTCATAGAGAACTATTTATTGAGTAAAGTACTGGATAGTAGTTTGAATATTAGTGAATACTTTGTCTTATACTTTAATAGGTAATATTGGATATCATGAGTGCCTCCACAGGAAGGAAGAACTAACCTAATAAGCAGTGAAAAATAAAATTTCTAACATTTACTAAAAGAGTAATAAAAAGAAAATTGATTCTTGTAGGGCAAATCCTCTGGTCAGTCACATTAAATATATTAATTTTTTTTTCTTTTTAAAAAATTTCCTGAGAGGTACGTAGCACTCATCATCTGAGTCAAATAATGTGATCTCAGAAAAATTAATAATTTATCCAGACTCGTCCAATAATTAAGTTAAAATATGGAATGCATTAGAGTCAATGGACATGAGTTTGAGCAAATTCCAGGGGACAGTGAAGGACAGGGAAGCCTGGGGTGCTGCAATCCATGGGGTCACAGAGTTGGATACGATTTAGCAACTGAACAATGGAGTACAAATCCAGATTTTATTCTGTACTTTTTCCAACCATTCCATGCAATCTTTAAGAAAGACAGTTTTGTTTGACTAACTTTACAAAACAACTGGAATACATATATCAAAAGAAATGACTAATCCACTGTGATACAATCAAGAGCTGCTGCTGCTGCTGCTGCTGCTAAGTCACTTCAGTCGTGTCCGACTCTGTGTGACCCCACAGATGGCAGCCCACCAGGCTCCCCCGTCCCTGGGAGTCTCCAGGCAAGAACACTGGAGTGGGTTGCCATTTCCTTCTCCAATGCGTGAAAGTGAACAGTGAAAGTGAAGTCGCTCAGTCGTGCCTGACTCGTAGCGACCCCATGGACTGCAGCCTACCAGGCTCCTCCATCCATGGGATTTTCTAGGCAAGAGTACTGGAGTGGCTTGCCATTGCCTTCTCCGGCTGCTGCTGCTGCTAGCAGCTATCAAAGAAATAGGAATGAAACTCTTTCTACCACTGTCTTCAAATATATCATTACACAAATAATAAGTGATGATAAAAATATAGAAAAGGCAATTAGAGAAGTATAAACCAAGAAGTACTATTGTAGAGCAGAGAAGAATTTTTCTGCATCAGGAATTAAGAAGGCAATGGGAAAGATGACTGACCACAGTCATGAATGTTAAGCAGAATTTCCACAGGACAAGTGTGTGAGAAAATTGTGCAATGATTAATCTACAAAGGAAGATGATTTATAATGGATTAGAGACTGGTAAGAAGTAGAGAAATCTAGCTGAAGTATAGAATACACAAAAAGATGGATTGGGGATAAGAAAGCTTTGGTACATATACACAATGGAGTATTATTCAGCCATTAAAAAGAATACATTTGAATCAGTTCTAATGAGGTGGATGAAACTGGAGCCTATTATACAGAGTGAAGTAAGCCAGAAAGAAAAACACCAATACTGTATACTAACACATATATATGGAATTTAGAAAGATGCAAATGATAACCCTGTATACGAGACAGCAAAAGAGACACAGATGTATAGAACAGTCTTTGGGACTCTATGGAAGAGGGTGAGGGTGGGATGATTTGGGAGAATGGCATTGAAACACGTATGTTGTCATATGTGAAACGAATCACTAGTTCAGGGTCAATGCATGTTATAGGATGCTCGGGGCTGGCATGCGGGGATGACCCAGAGGGAGGATAAAGGGAGGAGGGAGGTGGGAGGGGGGTTCAGGAGGGGGAACTTATGTAAACCCGGGGCAAATTCATATCAATGTATGTCAAAACCAACCAATATAATATTGTAAAATAATTTGCCTCCAATAAAATAAATTAATTACCTAAAAAAAAAAAAAAGATGGATTGGGAAAGGAGACAGATATTGTCATGGGATCAAAACTAAAATCCTAAAAGCCACTTTAAAGATTATCAAGTAGTATATCCTCTCTTTCTACACTGAGAAAACTGCAGCCCAGTGACACTGAATGCTTCATCAAACATCACACCAGTAATATGTAGCAGTGCATGCATGCTCAGTTACTAGGTCATGTTCAACTCTTTGAGATCCCATGGACTGTAGCTTGCTGAGTTCCTCTGTTCATGGAATTTTCCAAGCAAGAATACTTGAGTGGGTTGCCATTATTTCTCCAGGGGATCTTCCTAATCCGGGGAAGGAACTCACATCTCCTGCATGAGCAGGAGGATTCTTTACTGCTGAGCCAAGTGAGAAGCCCCATAAATATTATTACATTAACCCAAATGAAACTAAACTCCAAGCCATTACATATCTTACCTGAGTTTCAGAATGGCTTTCAGTATACTCAGTAATATTATGGTGTCTATTAGTAAATGTACTGAACAGCGAATTTACCAGAGTAATTTATAAAGAACAGAGTCAAAGTCATGATAATCGTAATTTCCATAGACTTTTGTCCAAACCAGAAAATGTTCCCATTTTTCAGCTCTTTTCCAAAGTTTTAACTGTGTATTAGTAGTCTCCATGCTTCAAGAAAATCATGTTTGGATTTCCCTAGTGCCACACAGTAGATAAGAAGCTACCTGCCAAGTCATGGGACAGGGGTTCAATCCCTGGTCCAGAATATTCCACATGTTGCTGAGCAACTAACCCAGGGCACCACAACTACTAACCCTGCACTCTAGAGCACTCGAGCCTCAACTGCTGAAGCCCACTCACCTAGAGCCTGTTGCACAACAAGAGAAGCCACCACAATGAGAAGCCTGCACACCACAACAGAGTTACTTCTGCTCCCCGCAACTAGAGAAGCAGTGCAAGCAACAAAGACCCATGCAGCCAAAACTTAAATAAATAAAAACAATTTTAAAAAGAAAATTACGTTCACAGTCTTCCTATCAGATAGTTCTTTTTTACATTTTGAAATATGTATTAAAAGCATCTGAAATATCTGGAAAGAATTATTTGATTAACGAATATATTCAAAGTGGTAGAACTACCACTGACACTTTAAATAAATTTTCAAACAAAATACTCCCACCTCCCTCCTCCCTTTATCCTCCCTCTCAGTTTAAATAATTCAACTAAAACAGCCATTATTTTCATGATTAATTATACTTTGCAGAAAATTTATTAGATATTTTTATTCATTCAAAAATATTCATTAAAATAATTCATCTTAAATCTAAATATATGTTAAAGTGAAGTGAAGTCACTCAGTCGTGTCCGACTCTTTGCGACTCTATGGACTGTAGCCTATCAGGCTTCTCTGTCCATGGGATTTTCCAGGCAAGAGTACCAGAGTGGGTTGCCTTTTCCTTCTTCAGGGGATCTTCCCAACCCAGGGATCGAACCCAGGCCTCCTGCATTGCAGGCAGACGCTTTGCCCTCTGAGCCACCAGGGAAGCCCTAAATATATGTTATAATAAGTGTTACTCAATAACATAATTTTTTTTAATTTCCTCACTTTGGCATTGTTGATATACTAAACATCCAAGTAAAACGGCAGTAATTCAACTTCCTGAGGACCTCAAAATACTCAAACATGAGGTATATTGACAAAATATTTGTATATGTAATAAACCTTTTTTGGCATAAGCATTAAAGCAAAAATTAAGAAATTCTGAATGTTATATATAAATAATATGAAAGTGAAAGTGTGAGTCACTCGGTTGTGTCTGACTCTTGGGACCCCATGGACTGTAACCTGCCAGGCTCCTCTGTCCATAGAAGTCTCCAAGCAAAAATACTGGAGTAGGTTGCCATTTGCTAGTGCAGGAAATCTTCCTGATCCAGGAATCAAACCCATGTCTCTTAGGTCTCCTACATTGGCAGGCAGGTTCTTTATAAATCATATAAATACACACAAACATTCAGTACATAATTTCAAAATTCTTAAGTAAATTTTCACCATATTGTTAGGAAGTACATCTTTGCATGACTGAATACATAGTGCAGGACTAGACAGAATATGTGAACCTTTTCATAACCATAACAGAATTAAAACTCCCTCAATCTGTTCAATCAAATTGATCTTCCTTCAATGTCAGAATATCTGTATTCTAGGCATTTACCACAGGTAGCTCAGATGGTAAAGCGTCTGCCTGCAATGCAGGAGACCTGGGTTCGATCCCCAGGTCAGGAAGATCCCCTGGAGAAGGAAATGGCAACCCACTCCCATACTCTTGCCTGGAAAATTCCATGGATGGATGAGCCTGGTAGACTACAGTCCATGGGATTGCAAAGAGTCGGACACAACTGAGCAACTTCATTGACTACTGAAGCATTTACCCCAAAGATTTACCCCTAAACTGATCATTATCCAAGCTTTGTAAACAGTGCTGCTGAGATAGCTGGTATGTCAAAGGGCTGAGCCAGCCACCCCAAACTGATATTGTCAGATAATTAATATTGTTTTCACAAAATCCTAGCCACATTGCTTTTTAATATTAAATCCTTGAATTATTACAGTGAAAAATCTAGAAATAACCAAAAGTGTTTCCAATAAAGCCACTAAGGCCACTGTCTATTCTGTTATTACTATTTCTTATAAAAAACCCTTTTAAAAAGATGTCTTCATTTATCAGATTATAGTATTACTGCTAAGTGTTTCATGTTGCCCTGGCTTCCAGGATGCCTAGAGCTAAATTATGTTTTATGTTGATTTCAATTACAAAGTAATACTCTAAAAAATTAAAAATACAGAGTAACATTAAATAAAAGGTAAACATCATTTTATACTCTTACAAACAAGGAATGCACTCATTACCACTTTGTTGGTTAAATAATTGTATTTTGTTTTTGTTATTGGCATTTATTTGATTACTAATGAGATTTAAAATATTATAGTAAATCAATGTCATTTTTATTTCTTATTAAGATAATTTATATTTCATAGTATGTGAGTTCTCTTTCGGGTCCTTTGTCGATTTTTCTAATTAATACTTAAAGACTTCCTTTATGAGTTTATGCAGCACTATACTAATGATGATATTTGATGTATTTCTTTCAAGTATTTGCTCTGCTTGCTTATCTTTTAACAGGCATTCAAATGTCGGATAAACAGTTATTTAATAACTAAGCCTCCATTTTTCTCACCAAATGAATGATGCAACTTTCTTATGTATTAGTTTTTCTTCTAAAACTAAGATGTTTTGATTTATTGTTCAGTTGTTATGATATAGCATTAAAATAAAGGATTAATGGCCAATATATGTGAGCATGGATGATTGGAATAATTTCTTTTATTTCCTAGGCAAATTTTAATATTTACTTTCATACTGTAAAAGTTATTATACCATCTTTCTAAATTCAATATATATGCATTAGTATACTGTATTGATGTTTTTCTTTGTGGCTTACTTCACTCTGTATAATAGGCTCCGATTTCATCCACCTCATTAGAACTGATTCAAATGCATTCTTTTTGATGGCTGAAAAGTACTCCATTGTGTATATGTGCCAAAGCTTTCTTATCCATTCATCTGCAGATGGACATCTAGGTTGCTTCCATGGTGCACGGGGATGACCTGGAGGGAGGATATGGGGAAGAGGGAGGTGGGAGGGGGGTTCAAGAAAGGGAACACATGTACACCCGGGGCGGATTCGTGTCAATGAATGGCAAAACCAACAAATATATTAATGTAAGGTAATTTGCCTCCAATAAAATAAATTAAAAAATTAAAAATAAAATAAAAGTTATTATAAAAAAGGCAATTTAGGAATTCAAAAAAGTAAACTCATATTAAAATACCCTATTGTTGCTTTCCTGTTATTGTTCAGTCACTGAGTTGTGTCCTACTTTTTGAAAACCCACGGACTATAGCACACTGGGCCTCCCTGTCCTGCACCATCTCCCAAAGTTTGCTCGAACTCATTTCCATTGAGTCGCTGAAGCCATCCAACCATATCGTTCTTTGTCAGCCCCTTCTCTTCCTGCCCTCAATCTTTGCCGCATCAGGGTCTTTACCAATGAGTCGGCTCTCTGTATCAGGTTGCCTAAGTACTGGACTTTAGCACCAGGGATGATTTCATTGAGGATTGACTGAGTTAATCTCCTTTCAGTACAAGAGACTCTCAAGACCGACTCAAACACCACAGTTTGAAAGCACCGATTCTTTGGCGCTCAGCCTTCTTTATAGTCCAACTCTCACATTGATAAATGACTACTGGAAAAAACCATAGCTTTGACTAGATGGACCTTGCTTGGGAAAGTAATGCCTCTGCTCCCTAATATGGTATCTTTGTTGGGCATAACTTTTCTTCCAAGGAGCAAGCGTCTTTTAGTATCACGGCTGCAGTCACCATCTGCAGTGATTTTGGAGCCCAGAAAAATAAAGTCTCTCACTGTTTCCATTGTTTCCCCATCTACTTGACATGATGTAATGGGAACAGATGCCATGATCTTAGTTTTCTGAATGTTGAGCTTTAAGCCAACTTTTTCACTCTCCTCTTTCACTTTCATCAAGAGGCTCTTTAGTTCTTCTTCACTTTCTGCCACAAGGGTGGTGTCATCTGCATATCTGAGGTTATTGATATTTCTCCCGGCAATCTTGATTTCAGCTTGTACTTCATGCAGCCCAGCATTTCACATGATATACTCTGCATATAAGTTAAATGAACAGAGTGACAAAATACAGTCTTGACGTACTTCTTTCGCAATTTGGAACCAGTCTATTGTTCCATGTCCAGTTCTAACTGTTGCTTCTTGACCTGCATACAGATTTCTCGAGAGGTAGGTAAGGTGGCCTGGTATTCACATTTCTTTAAGAATTTTCCAGTTTGTTGTGATCCACACAGTCAAAAGCTTTAACATAGTCAACAAAGAAAAAATAGATGTTTTTTCTGGAACTCTTTTGCTTTGACATAGTCAATAAAGCAGAAGTAGATGTTTTTCTGGAACTCTCCTTTTCGATAATTCAGTGGATGTGGGCAATTGGCTCTCTGGATCCTCTGCCTTTTCTAAATCCAGCTTGAGCGTCTGCAAGTTTACGGTTCATGTACTGTTGAAGCCTGGCTTGGAGAATTTAGAGCATTACTTTGCTAGCATGTGAGATGAATGTAATTGTGCGGTAGTTCAAACATTCTTTGACATTGCCTTTCTTTGGGATTGGAATGAAAACTGACCTTTTGTCGTCCTGTGGCCACTGCTGAATTTTCCAGATTTGCTGGCATATTGAGTATAGCACTTTCACAGAATCATCTTTTAGGATTTGAAATAGCTCAACTGCAATTCCATCACCTCCACTAGCTTTGTTCATAGTGATGCTTCCTAAGGCCCACTTGACTTCACATTCCAGAATGTCTGGCTCTAGGTGAGTGATCACACCATCATGGTTATCTGGGTCATGAAGATCTTTTTTGTATATTCTTGCCACCTCTTCTTAATATCTTCTGCTTCTGTTAGGTCCATACCATTTCTCTCTATAATTGTGCTCATCTTTGTATGAAATGTTCCCTTGGTATCTCTAATTTTCTTGAAGAGATCTCTAGTCTTTCCCATTCTATTGTTTTCCTCTATTTCTTTGCATTAATCACTGAGGAAGGCTTTATCTCTCCTTGCTATTCTTTGGAACTCTGCTTTCAAATGGGTATATCTTGCCTTTTCTCCTTTGCCTTTAGCTTCTTTTCTCTTCTCAGCTATTTGTAAGGCCTCCTCAGACAACCATTTTGCCTTTTTGCATTTCTTTTTCTTGGGGATGGTCTTGATCACTGCCTCCTGTACAATGTCATGAACCTCTGTCCACAGTTCTGCTGGCACTCTATCAGATGTAATCCCTTGACTCCATCTGTCACTTCCACTGTAAAATCGTATGGGATTTGATTTAGGTCATACCTGAATGGTTTTCCCTACTTTCTTCAATTTCAGTCTGAACTTGGCAATAAGGAATTCATGATCTGAGCCACAGCAGCTCCCAGTCTTGTTTTTGCTGACTGTATAGAGCTTCTCCATCTTTGGCTGCAAAGAATACAATCAGTCTATTTCAGTGTTGGCCGTCTGGTGATGTCCATGTGTAGAATCTTCTCTTTTGTTGTTGGAAGAGGGTGTTTGCTGTGACCAGTGTGTTCTCTTGGGGAAACTCTGTTAGTCTTTGTCCTGCTTCGTTGTGCATTCCAAGGCCAAATTGCCTGTTACCCCAGGTATCTCTTCACTTCTTACATTTGCATTGCAGTCCCCTATAATGAAGACAACATCTTTTTTGGGTGTTAGTTCTAGAAGGTCTTGTAGGTCTTCATAGAACCGTTCAACTTCAGCTCCTTCAGCATTGCTGTTCGGGGCATAGACTTGGATTACCGTGATATTGAATGCTTTGGCTTGGAAATGAACAGAGATCATTCTGTCGTTTTTGAGATTGTATGCAAGAACTGCATTTTGGACTTTTTTGTTGACTATGAGGTCTACTCCATTTCTTCTAAGGGATTCTTGCCCACAGTAGTAGATATAATGGTCAACTGAATTAAATTCGTCCCTTTCCCATCCATTTTAGTTCACTGATTCCTAAAATATCGATGTTCACTCTTGCTATCTCCCATTTGACCACTTTCAATTTACTGTGATGCGTGGACCTAACATTCCAGGTTCCTATACAATATTGTTCTTTACAGAACCAGACTTTACTTCCATCACCACTCACATACACATCTTGACATTGTTTTCACTTTGGCTTGTCTCTTCATTCTTTCTGGAGTTATTTCTCCACTCTTCTCCAGTAGCATATTGCATATCTTGAGGCTATTGCCACATTAAAGCATCGAACACAAATAATTATTCAGAATAATGAAGACAGTCAATACTCATAATCTTTTATTTCTATAAACTGACCTACTCTTTCAGTGTTCTTCTCTCATACATCATGCACCTGAGTAAGAACTGTGTATTTTATAACTGGAAAGGATTTTGAATCATTTATTCACAGTATCATATTCCTGATGAGGATTTTGAAATGTTGCAATTGAATTAGTCACTCTGGTAGAACAATAATCAGAACAAGAACCCACAGTTTCTCTAGACTCAGTACTCTTCCCAATCCACCATTATCCCTTTGAATTCTACAAAAAAAAAACAAAAAACCTCCATTTCCTGTGTTAAATTTAACACAAATTTAACAAGTGAATCATTTAAATTGTTGCTTATATGTAATTTCTCTAACTGCTGACATTACATGAATTATGGTTAAAATCATTTATATAAAAATATCATCTTTTTCAAGAAATAAGTATGATTTTTTTGCATATCAAAAATAATATTTATTCCAAACACACACACACACACAAAAAAATTACTGTGTCAGTAAACTACCCTAACCTAGGAGATCTCTTTCAGGTTCAGCTGAATCCTGATTGTCAATGTCATGTATATGATATGCAATTACTTATCCAAATCTGACATTGTATTTATATTTCCATTCTTTTAATTCTTGTTTTCACTGCAAGAGAGTAATTTCTCTTTGATAGCAGTGGATCAAAACATATCTGACTTGTTTTCTATTGTAATATAAATAACTAGAATAGTACATGGTACACAGTAGATGCTCACTAAGTATTTATTAGATAAATTGGTAAAACTTTCATTTTTCTTTTTCTCCTTGAGTATAAAAAGCCTAATCTAATAAATAATTAAATAAAAATCATAATCAGTTATCTTAAAAATCATTAATTTCTCTATTTTGTTTGAACCTTACAAAATTTATTTTTACATGTCAAAAATGGCCAAATATTAGTAATTACACATGGGTCAGTCAAATATAAACATGCAAAGGAAAGTTGGTTAAAATTTTTGGTACTCAACGTAAGCAAATATGCACTTATTTGTCAGGTATTTAGAGGAATTATGTATAAGTGAAAATTAAACAATTTCAAATCTAGTTTTTTAGTTGGTTGCTTGCTTTTGCCTTTGGAGTATGTGTTTGTGTTAGAAAGAGAAAAAAAAATTGGGGTTTAATTATCTCCATAAATAAGAAATTTTTATATTTAAGTCTTCCAAAGTTTTAAGAAGCTAAAGTAAACTTTAATTCTTTTAAAATACAACTTTAAAATAATTAATGAAATGTAAGCACTTGTATGCAAATATTTTCACAGTGTACTTCCCACTTTGCACTGTACCTTGGTAATCTATTAACCCTAGATCTCCTTTTCTGCTTATTTGGACCATTTCATGAGGAACCTGAGAAGGCGGGCCATACTATGAGCCAGGGATGTCCTCAGGCTCTGCTGAGACTATGAAGAGCTTTTAGCCTTAACTTCTAGCTGAAGTCAAGCTATTGTGTCTTACATCTGTTTGTTTAAATGAGTGCACAATTGTATGTCTGGGGGGAGGGAGGAATTACATCTGCTCCCTTCTCTCAGGATATCTCTGTGACTTCCTAAAAATCTTTCTGTAGCTATCTGCAGAGCCTGTTTCTTCTCCTGCCCGTCTCAGACTTCAAACTGGCTCATAAAACAGAAAAATCAGGTTTAAAAAAGTAAATATGTCTGGAAAGTGTTTCTCTACTGTATAAACTTTATACCCAGCCATGTGATTATACAAATAAAGAAAATGAGGCTCAGAAATGAATTTATTCCCCAAAGATTACTGCCTACTAACTTCTGGTTAGTACAATTTGGGGGAAAGGACTGGTTCATGCAGTTCTGATTAACTAAACGTGGTAGATATTTAGCTCCTTATTCATAAATCACTTATTAAATAGTGCTTCAAATCTCAGGCTTAGCTATTCATGCAAAACACAGTTATCAGTTTATTTTGGTGCTGATATATGAAAAATTTAATACTTAAAAAACATATTTGACTAATGAGTTATCATAAAATATAAAATACCCACAATTTGGAAATCGAGATCAATGTCCAAACTCTTAAGGAATTTGAGGACGAGCTATGTAAGACAAAATAACCACAACATATTGCATACTGGGTAAACTAAATCTAAATCATGCCTCTTGATGACCACAAATTCAATGAGCCAATGCTTGATCAGGTTCCCTAAAATAATAGAAGCCTAAAGTATAGTATATACAGCCATGCTCACATCATGGTCACACTATATACTTTGTGCCAGATTATTGGGTTCACTTCTAAGAAGTCCATTTTTTAAATGGGACATTGAAAAAATATTCAAAGGCAAAAGATAGGATGACAAGAGGTCTGGGAACTCTGTTATCAAATGGTTTAATTAAAAAATCTTAAGTTGGGCTTCCCTGGTGGCTCAGAGGTTAAAGCGTCTGCCTCCAATGCGGGAGACCCGTGTTCGATCCCTGGGTCGGGAAGATCCCCTGGAGAAGTAGATGGTAACCCACTCCAGTATTCTTGCCTGGAGAATCCCATGGACGGAGAAGCCTGGTAGGCTACAGTCCACTGGGTCGCAGAGAGTCGGAGATGACTGAGCGACTGGATGGAACGGAACAGAATTAAAGAGAAATTATATTTAAACAGCTGTTCACATGCAACTGGGATTAGTCTTACTTGGTCAGATGTCAATCTGGGGATTTAGGGAATTTTCTAACAACATGAATTGCCAATAAATAATGGGCTCTAAAATAAGTAATGTCCCATCCATAGATATGTACAAGATGACCTCAGATGAAAATCTATCTGTGAAAGACTTCCTAGAGAAGATATCAGAACTGAACTACATGGCAGGCAGGTTTCTTCTAATTTTTACATGCAATCTATAGATTTCTAGAAATCTATGAAACTTACATTTCTATATATGTTTTAAAAGATCCAAATATGTTAGGTAATCAACAAACCTAAACAAGTAAGATATATGACTACAGCTCCCAAATTATCTATTTATACTATTACTAATCAGAACTCCCAAGAGACCTGTTGTCTCTTGAATGTCTCCTCAAGAATATCAAGAGAGTAAATATAGATCTCTTGGTAAACCTTTGTTTTGAAACGAATGTTACCTAAAGAGCAAAAATTTGGACTCTTGAAGAAGTATTAGGTCAGATTAATTCAAATATATTTACTTGGGAAGAGATAAAATTTGTAACTCATAGTCTTCCACTGGAAATTTGTGTAAAGGGGCACAACTTCTTTGGAGAACATTTGAGAAGCCTTTTTCAGAGAATTTACCTCCAAGTCTCTAAGATTCTGATTCTCCTTTGGCCCTCTTCTACAGCAGTGAGAAATCACTGCTTCAGGAAGCTACTCTTATTGAAGGTAATATGTTAGATCACTCAGATGTACTGAGGAGAGAATGAAGGTAGTGAACCACTGTGGCATATGTATAAAGTATTTTCCATGTTTAGTGTGTCTGGCCAAGAGCAAAGAAACAAGGTGACTGAAGTGACTCTATGACTCTAGTAAGGCATAGGTGGCATTTCCATAAATCCCCCACAAAAATACTAATACTGTCATGTGTGTAGAGTGTTTTTAAAAGTGTTTTGACATTTAATCTACTTGTCCTTCAAGGTTCAGGACTTTTAAGGACAATTTTGAAAATATATGGTTAGTTTAAATGAAGTTATTCTCCCAAAGAGATAATGAGAACAATGATCTGTAAAAAAATAAAGTTAACCTTTCTGGGAGGGGAAAAAAAGTGACCTATCATCTGTTTTCCTTTCCCAGTGCTGATTCAGAAATATGCCTTACCAACAAAAGCTTGATTACCTAATGCAATTAAGCTCTTTTACAAGACAGACCATCTTATGCTTTTTAAAACCATAAGGTTCTTAGTGTACAAAAGAGAGATATCACCACTGATGAGGACAAGCATCAGTGCCACTTTATATCTGTTATTATCATAACACTGTATAATTTTATTCTATGTAAAGAGAATTTTATTCTTTGTAATGAAGTATAATAATGAACTGAATATATAAAAAGCATGAAAATTTTTTAAAAGTCTCATGAATAACTACTAAACCCCACAACCTTGTGCTATAAAGAGCATACTTATAAATTTGCAAAGCTTATCATTCATTTGAATTTGGTTCAGCAAAAATGCACTCTACCTAACTACACACAGATCATTGGGTTTACTACTACCAAAGATGCCAGCACCATAGAATCTCATAAGACAGATTATCCAAAATAAAGATTCTACTCAGCAAAGCCAACAGAAACAAGCTGAGTGCTAAGTGGAAAGATGTCACAAAGAAGAGACTAGGATATAAGTGTTGAAATGTGAGCAAGGAGATTATAGTCAGAGACCAGGTTAAATGACACAGAGGAAGTGGTAAAGTATGAGATGTGCCTATGGAATGAAAATAATACCAAGATCTTACAGATGTAAAACTATGTTATACATGTTATTCACTAAGTCTTTACAAGTCCAGAAATTTAAAGGAAGCAAATATTTTTGCCTCATTCAGAGACAGAAAAATCACACCACAATAGTTTCTTATGTGTGTCATGACAGGAAAAATCCTGCAAGCCTTGAACTCTGGAGAGGTTTATCACAGCTACATTAGTGAATGATTCAGCTAGAGATGGAACAAGTGGCTATGAACTGACTGCCAGAAAATTGCAAGAATTTGTTGTAGAATTAGTCAGTCAGCACTCATTTGGTCCCAAGGCCCACATCAACTAAAAATTTTGGTCCATTACAAAAGAGAAAACAGACACAGGAGAATAACTAGTGCTTTGCACAGATGAAAGGAAATTGGTAAAAAGATCAAAGAAACAATGGATTCTAAAGTGGTGGCAAGTGCCCTTCTGATATGGCTGTCCCTGGAGTACAAGTTGAACATTTAAGCAGATGAACCAGAATGAATAAGATGTAGAGGGCATGTGAGAAGGACAGAAGGACTCGGGGGAGGAGATAAACAAGAAGTTCATTATGGGGGTGGTTCATTATGGGAGAAAAGAATGGAAAATAGGATGGGATAAGATGCAGTGTTCACAGAGACTATATTCTTGAAAATATATTTTCAAGTAATAATAGAAAATATAATCACAATGATAGGCAGGTCAAACTGGCTGAAATTGAATAGAGACAAATGCCACTAGGTTTTAGTAGGTGGAAACAATGCAATATTAATACCGGGTTCGTCAAGGGTCATCATATGAGTATTGTCTCCAAATAAAAGGGCAAGAGAAAGACAATGAGGAAGACTAAACCAAATTTTAAAGTTATGGAGGAGAGCAAAACAGCAGAGATCAAGGATTATGCTGAGCTTGCTTCCTAGTTTCAAGATTTTTAGGGACCTGATGGAGAGGTAGCCTGCATTAGAAGGAATTCCAGCGATGCTGTCACATTTGGGGTAATAGAACAAGCAGAAGAAATGTCTGAGAAGTTCAAGTCTCAGGATTAGTGTGTTCCCAACAGGATAAAAAGTGCATACAGCAAAGTAGAGGCAACTGATAAACAGCAGACAGGGTGAAGGGAGCCTGAGGACTTACTGCAGGGTAAGAAAACAAGAGGATGTTGAAGAAAAAAGTTCCATCTACGAGGGCCAATGCTAAGATTAGTGATGATATGAGGAGTGGTGAGTTAACTGACAAGAGTTAATGATGATTTTAGTACCATCAATCATGTGGGTCAAGTTGGCACTTTTCTTTGGAATCTGAAAAAGCACAGATTTTCAATAAGAAAGAAGGACCAAAATTCCCAAACTGGAAATTCTTAGTGAGTAAAGCATGTGGTTCCATAAGAAAATGCAATTAAGATAAACTTCACATAAAAATTGAAGGGATTTTGTAAATTTGGATCATTATCACCTTTTCCACACAGTAGGAAACCCTCTCACAGGCAGGTCTTTTGTGGGAAGTTTTGGAATCTCAGAAGGCAACATAAAAAAAAATAAAAAAACACAAAATACAAGTCTAACACAACTTCGGAAAAGAGAACTTTTCTGCAAAATGCTCTAACCTAACAACCTAACTAATGCGCAGCCTGGCCCATTCACAGAACAGAGAATAGAGCTAATACCAAAGGAGAACTAGCCTGCTGGCTACTGACCCCCTCCCCGCTCAGAGGCAGAGAGGCAGGCTTGCTAAAGCCAGAGCCAGAAGGCAAGGGGCTGCTATAATCTCAGCCCCAAAGACAGCAGCATTTTCCACCAAACTGTGAGCAGGCTCCCAGCTGCTAACCATGTCTTCCTGAGATCCTGAATGGTTAACATCCGCCAGGAGGGTCACAGCCTAAGATCAGCTCTCCAGAGATACACTGCACACCTGAGATGGTACTCTCCCTGTACACCCGGGAAACCAAACGGCTGGGGCCAGGGAGGTGATTAAGATGCATGGCACACCTGGGATAATGAACTCGCCAAGCACCTGGTCGCCTAGCTGCTCAGACCTGGGAAAGGCACAAAACACATGCCCAAACCACAGAGACTGAACCAGAACTGTGTCTCCTGTGGAGGTATGGGTCAGCAGTGGCCTGCCGCAGGGGCTCTGGATTCAGCAGACCTGGGTATGGCATAAGCCCTCCTGGAGGAGGTGGACCATTAACCCCACCATAGAACCACCAGAACTTACGCAGGACTTGGGGAACAGAATCTTGGAGGGTACAAACAAAACCTTCTGTGCACCAGGACCCAGGAGAAAGGAGAGGTGACCCCACAAGAAACACCCTACATGCCCATGAGTGTCCAGGAGTCTCCGGCAGAGAGGTGGGTCAGCAGTGGGCTGCTTCAGGGTTGGAGGCACTCATTGCAGCAGTGCCTGCATGGAACCTTTTGAAGGAGGTCATCATTATCCTTATTATCTTCACCACAGTTTGGTCTCAGGTCAAACAACAGGGAGGGAACACAATCCCACCCATCAACAGAAAATTGGATTAAAGATTTACTGAATATGACCCTGAACATGGAACAACAGACTGGTTCCAAATAGGAAAAGGAGTACATCAAGGCTGTATACTGTCATTCTACTTATTTAACTTATATGCAAGTACATCATGAGAAACAATGGGCTGGAGGAAGCACAAGCTGGAATCAAGATTGCTGGGAGAAATAGCAATAACCTCAGATATGCAGATAACACCACCCTTATGGCAGAAAGGGGAGAAGAAATAAAGAGCCTCTTGATGAAAGTGAAAGAGGAGAGTAAAAAAGTTGGCTTAAAGCTCAACATTCAGAAAACTAAGATCATGGCATCCGGTCCTATCACTTCATGGCAAATAGATGGAAAAACAGTGGAAACAGTGGCTGACTTTATTTTTCTGGGCTCCAAAACCACTGCAGACAGTGACTGCAGCCATGAAATTAAAAGACACTTACTCCTTGGAAGGAAAGTTATGACCAACCTAGACAGCATATTGAAAGGCAGAGACATTACTTTGTCAACAAAGATCCATCTAGTCAAGGCTATGGTTTTTCCAGTGGTCATATATGGATGTGAGAGTTGGACTGTGAAGAAAGCTGAGTGCCAAAGAATTGATGCTTTTGAACTGTGGTGTTGGAGAAGACTTTTGAGAGTCCCTTGGACTGCAAGGAGATCCAACCAGTCCATCCTAAAGGAAATCAGTCCTGATTATTCATAGGAAGGACTGATGCTGAAGCAAATTCCAATACTTTGGCCACCTGATGCGAAGAGCTGACTCATTTGAAAAGACCCTGATGCTGGAAAAGATTGAGGGCAAGAGGAAAAGGGGATGACAGAGGATGAGATGGTTGGATGGCATCACTGACTCAATGGACATGGGTTTGGGTGGACTCCGGGAGTTGGTGATGGACAGGGAGGCCTGGCATGCTGCAGCTCATGAGGTCGCAAAGAGTTGGACATGACTGAGCGACTGAACTGAACTGAACTGAACATGGCCTAGCCCATCAAAACAAGAACCAGTTTCCCCCTCAGTCAGTTTCTCCCATCAGAAAGCTTAGCTAAGCTTCTTTTCCCTATCCCTCAGAGGGCAGACAGAATGAAAACCACAATCACAGTAAACTATACAAACTGATCACGTGGATCACAGCCTTGTCTAGCTCAATGAAACTATGAACCATACCATGCAGGGTCACCCAAGATAGACAGGTCATGGCAGACAGTTCTTACCAAATGGGGTCCACTGGAGAAGGGAATGGCAAACCACTTTAGTATTTTTGCCTTGAGAACCCCACAGGATGAAAAGGCAAAACGTTATGACACTGAAAGATGAACTCCCCAGGTCAGTAGGTACCCAATATGCTACTGGAGAATAGTGGAGAAATACCTTCAGAAAGAATAAAGAGATGGAGCCAAAGCAAAAACAACACCCAGTTGTGGATGTGACAGGTGATGGAAGTAAAGTTCAATGCTGTAAAGGTCAATACTGCATAACGGCCTGGAATGTTAGGTCCATGAATCAAGGTAAATTGGAAGTGGTCAAACAGGAGATGGCAAGAGTGAATATCAGCATTTTAGGAATCAGTGAACTAAAATGGATTGGAATGGGCAAATTTAATTCAGTTGACCATTATATCTACTACTGTGGGCAAGAATCCCTTACAAGAAATGGAGTAGACCTCATAGTCAACAAAAAAGTCCAAAATGCAATTCTTGCATGCAGTCTCAAAAACAACAGAATGATCTCTGTTCATTTCTAAGGCAAGCATTCAATATTACAGTAATCCAAGTCTATGCCCTGACCAGTAATGCTGAAGAAGCTTAAGTTGAATGGTTCAATGAAAACCTACAAGACCTTCTAGAACTAACACCCAAAAAAGTTGTCCTCTTCATTATAGGGAACTGGAATGTAAAAGTAGGAAGTTAAGAGCTACCTGGAGTAACAGGCAAATTTGGCCTTGAAGTACAAAAGAAAGCAGGTCAAAGGCTAACAGAGTTTCACCAAAGGAACACACTGGTCATAGAAAAATCCTTCCAACAACACAAGAGAAGACTCTACACATGGACATCACCAGATGGTCAATACTGAAATTGATTATACTCTTTGCCGTCAAAGATGGAGAGCTCTATACAGTCAGCAACAACAAGACTGGGAGCTGACTGTGGCTCAGATCATGAACTCCTTATTGCCAAGTTCAGACTGAAATTGAAGAAAGTAGGGAAAACCATTAGACCATTCAGGTATGACCTAAATCAAATCCCTTATGATTATACAGTGGAAGTGACAGATAGATTCAAGGGATTAGATCTGATAGAGTGCCAGAAGAACTGTGGACAGAGGTTTGTGACATTGTACAGGAGGCAGTGATCAAGACCGTCACCAAGAAAAATAAATGCAAAAAGGCAAAATGGTTGTCTGAGGAGGACTTACATATAGTTGAGAAAAGAAGAGAAGCTAAAGGCAAAGGAGAAAAGGCAAGATATACCCATTTGAATGCAGAGTTCCAAAGAATAGCAAGGAGAGATAAAGTCTTCCTCAGTGATTAATGCAAAGAAATAGAGGAAAACAATAGAATGGGAAAGACTAGAGATCTCTTCAAGAAAATTAGAGATACCAAGGGAACATTTCATACAAAGATGAGCACAATTATGGAGAGAAATGGTATGGACCTAACAGAAGCAGAAGATATTAAGAAGAGGTGGCAAGAATATACAAAAAAGATCTTCATGACCCAGATAACCATATCACTCACCTAGAGCCAGACATTCTGGAATGTGAAGTCTAGTGGGCCTTAGGAAGCATCACTATGAACAAAGCTAGTGGAGGTGATGGAATTGCAGTTGAGCTATTTCAAATCCTAAAAGATGATGCTGTGAAAGTGCTATACTCAATATGCCAGCAAATCTGGAATATTGAGCAGTGGCCACAGGACTGCAAAATGTTAGTTTTCATTCCAATCCCAAAGAAAGGTAATGCCAAAGAATGTTCAAACTACCGCACAATTACACTCATCTCGTATGCTAGCAAAGTAATGTTCTAAATTCTCCAAGCCAGACTTAACAGTACATGAACTGTAAATTTGCAGATGCTCAAGCTGGATTTAGAAAAGGCAGAGGAACCAGAGATCAAATTGCCCACATCCACTGAATCATCGAAAAAGAAATTTCCAGGAAAACATCTACTTCTGCTTTATTGATTATGTTAAAGCCTTTGACTGTATGGATTCCAACAAAATGTGGAAAATTCTTAAATAGATGGACATACCAGACCACCTGACCTGCCTCTTGAGAAATCTGTATGCAGGTCAAGAAACAACAGTTACAACTGGACATGGAACAACTAACTGGTTCCAAATAGGGAATGGAGTACATTGAGGCTGTATATTGTCACCCTATCTATTTAATTTATATGCAGAGTACTTCATGTGAAATGTTGGGCTGGATGAAGCACAAGCTGGAATCAAGATTGTCCCCTTATTCCTTAAGTGCACACAACTGTGCCTTTTCTTAAAGACCTATTTCCAACTTTAGATACTAAGAAATGGGACTAGTAAATCTCAACCTGATCACTCTGTGATGCATCCTATTACATTGAAAGGAGTGATGAAAATGAAACAGTATAATGCAAAGAGAGGTAGTAGTAGAATTGAAAGTATTCATGTTCAATTCTATTATAAACATTCAGTTCAGATCAGTTCAGTAGCTCAGTCATGTCCAACTCTTTGCGATAAGAAAGTAAAACTGGAAAGTATCTTGTGTAGTTTGCTAGTTCATTCATGACCTGCTAATACCAGGCATAGTAAATATTCTTAATATCAGAAATGTTGGAAAATAGTCAACAGAAAAAGTGAAAAGTATAACTCTCAGGCCAAATCTACCTACTATCTGGTTTTGCAAATAAAGTTTTAGTGAAACTCAGCTGTGTCTATTCATTTATGTATTGGCTGCTTTCACGGTACAAAGGTAGAGTTGAGTACTTGCTACAGAAATATTATGTCCTTAAAAGTTGGAAATATTCACTATATGGCCCTTTATAGAAGCAGTCTGCCAACCCTAGGTTTAGGTTCAAAAGAGTTCTCCTTTAACTTGGCTTTTCACCACTCTTTTTGTCTTATACTTCCTTCTAAGTCCAATGGTAATATATAGAAAATATAAGTTTCTGGTATGTCTTTCAAGAAATCTGGCAGTGTGTCAAGCAACTATCAAGCTTCAGGACATATCGATGGTTAACCAGGCTCCATGCTATCCTTGCTTGTCATCCAGCAGACCCTGGAATCTTAGCCAGTGTTTCTTTCCTTTTTAAAATTATCCTCACCCACTCTTACCTCTTGAAGTTACCCTTCGTCCAAGAAGTAGAAAAACTCTACTCATCCTTTTCTTGTATCTCCTAAGAGGCAAGTATTGATATCCTTTTACTACAAGAAGTTTCACAAATCACTTTTGTGTACTCAGTATTTTCAGCAACAAAATGAGGCCACAGAGACGTCTTACTTCATAAAGCTTTCCCAGATCTTATAACCAATCAAGCACAATTATTGGTGATCCATTGTTGTAGGAGGTAAATCAATTCCCCAAGTTGGTAACACCATGTGGAACAGGCATTTCCAGTGTTAAAATGAAACAGAAACAAACTGACAAACAAACCAAACTTATCCTGTTCTCTCACTATAAAAATAACCTGGAGACCTTCTAGAAATACAGGAAACTATGGCCACTTTTTTTTTTTTCCCTTATTTTCCAGCATAGAAGTAGAATCTGATTCACCAGCCTAAGGAACTGCCAGGGTCAATTCCCTCAAAAGCAGAAATCTGTAAAGACAGGAGACAGACACTAGACTACTCAGAAAGTGTCACTCGGTGAGAAGTGCTATGTGGGGAGAGTGCTTTTGGAAAGGGCAGAGTTTAGAGGCATATAAAGGTATTAGGCTTACAAAATGGAAGACAGCTGCAAGTCCAGCAGTCTAACACTTTCCTCACTGTGAATCTTTGGTAAAATTGAAAAACCAAACCAAAACAAAACATGGCATTTCTTATGGAATCTGGCAAAGAAGATGAATCTTTAGGTATGAGTCTGATGACCCCTGGGTCTTAAAGTTCTTTGGAGATTTGGGGGTTGGAGGGAGGCTGGGATAGACAACAGAAGTAACACATTTTAAGTCTATGAAAACAGCTTTGCACCGTTCTAGGCTCTCATACAGAAATATGGGTAAATGTGTCAATATGTCCTATTGCAGAGAGGGGCCCACAGTTGGAATCTGATCATCGATTTCAATTTCTTAAACTGAAAAGAATTAGGAAATAGAGTTGTTGGACAGCCTGCATGGGTTCCAGTTTTCTTAAACAGGTAGAAAGATGTACAGCTTTCAGTTCCTCAGTCCAGTTACTTCCAACTGGGCATAATAATCTTCCTCAAATGATTTTCCTTCAAAGTTGACCAGTCTTAGAACTGGCTGATTAACCAGATCGACTGTGCAAGCATTTGTCCTAGGGTTCTTGTGGCTTCAAACCACTGGGTAAAGAAATAGAGATTCAAGTGTCTCAGCAGGATTATTTTAATTACTGATTAACTTAATGCACTGAGCCAAATTGCAACTTTGTTCATTTCTTCATAAAATCTAGTTTTTCCCTCCAGTTTCTGTTGACATCAATTGACCCCTGTCAAATAAGATTTGCTCCATGCTGTATCTTGTACATAATTCTGTTGAATTTCTCTGTATCTAATTTCACCTTTATTATTTCCTATTGTTTTAATAGTCTTTTTCAAGGGCTTTTCCATGAAAAGGTCATTTTTATTTGCTATTCCATCATTTTTTCTGCAACTGTACATGGATGATTTTATATATATATATATATATATATATATATATATATATATATAAAATAAATCCAATGTATTTCTTGGAAGCTGTTTTTCCCACTGGCATTTACTAACATTTGTTCATTCCATAGCATTTTCATAATCTCATTGAAATGTTCATTTTTTCATTAAAAATGCTGCTGCTGCTGCTGCGTCACTTCAGTCGTGTCCGACTCTGTGTGACCCCATAGACGGAAGCCCACTAGGCTCCCCCATCCCTGGGATTCTCCAGGCAAGAACACTGGAGTGGGTTGCCATTTCCTTCTCCAATGTGTGAAAGTGAAAAGTGAAAGTGAAGTCGCTCAGTCGTGTCTGACCCCTAGCGACCCCACGGACCGCAGCCTACCAGGCTCCTCCATCCATGGGATTTTCTAGGCAATAGTACTGGAGTGGCTTGCCATTGCAATAAAAATATTATTGCCATAATTGTAGTTTTTAATCCCAGAGTCTCACTAATTATCATGAACAAAATGAATGATAATTCATTTATCAAGAATCTTTTTTACTCAGGACTCTTCTAAATCCTCAAGAATCTTCTTTACTCAGGACTCTACCTAAAGCAGAATATTGCTTTTCTTTACAAATTGCCTTTAAGTCAAGGTAACTAGGTATAACCATTTAACCCAAAATTTTGAGCCAAATTCCCATCTTAACGTAATATGAAAATAGATATAATAACTACATAGTATAACCTACATTGCAGAGATTTTTTTTCTTGTTTTTGTTATTTCAACTATTTGAATGTTGTATTTCCATTTTAAAATAAATGCATATTCACCTGTATAATGATAATTTTAACAAGGAAATTTGAAGAGTAATATTTATTACAGTCAGTAGAGCATAATGGAAAAAGCCCAAGTCTTTGGAAATCATAAAATCCTGTACTCAAATGTCTATTTGCATGAATTTAAGTAATCTGGCTTTAAAATTTAGTTTCTTGATCTAAAATATGAGATGAAGGATAATTTTCTTATAGGGTTGCTATGAGGATTAAATGAAATATATATATAATGGAGCCTGTCGACATTAAGTGGCTGCAGAACTATGGCTTCCTTCTAAGGCTAGAAGTCCCAAGATGTTCCTGCTGCATAAAGATGTTACTTTGTTCTACGGTATCCAGTGAAACCATCATTGCTTTCTAGAACAAAATTAACTGGGTAAGGGATTGATGGCCAAACTACAAACAAATATAAGTGAGCCCATCTCTGAGAGAGGTTCCATGGAGCAATGAATAGTAGTAATAATCCATATGATATAAACATAAGAACCCAATGAGACCCATGTTCAGGAAGTAAATACACTCAGTACAATTGACAAAGTGGTTACCAAGCTCCAGCTGTATGCTGAAAATAACATAGCTTAAGATACAATCTTTGTTTAAGATATAAATGGCCTATTTTATATCACAGGCTTAGATATTCTGAGACAAAATTGGGACTCAAGGTAAATGAAGCCAGGATGACAGATATGTCAAACCTCATTAGTTCTATCATCAACCTCAAGAGTCACTGTTATTTTCACAAAAATCAATAAAACTACTAAAGTGTATACCTCCTTGTAATCATAGATGTGCCCTCTCTAAGCAATTGAATCTTTTCCCAGGGATTCAATTTCTGTCTGTGTGGTGACAACTCTCAAAGTCCCCTTATTTGTGACTTTACTTTAAGGCATAATTTATTCTATCAGTTTACTGAGAAAAACACTAATAACATATAACATGTCACTTTTAAATGTTACTTTATATATATTTACTGGAAAGCAGTGATGTCATATACCTATATATTACAAATATGGGCTCCCTGTAAGAGTGTGCCAGGGACAAAAAATGATGCTAATCACATGTTTGTGGATGGTAATCTCACAAAGCAGCTGCATTATTTCCAGAGGACCCTGTATTGGAAAGATCTTTGTTCCATCCAGGAATTCCTAACAAACATTTATTTATAAGTGCAATAATGGACCTAGTCACAGGATATATCAGCCTTCATAATCTTAAATCTCTCAAATAAAACTCATCTAAAGAATTAAAACAATTCAATTAATGGCCAGTGTCTCTTCAGAACAAATTGTTCTGATCAACTATGCCATTCTGTGAAAAACGAAAACCTTTCAGTTGGCTAAGATCAAAACGACAGCAAATGAGTGCCTCCCTTGAACTAGCCATATCCCAGTCAACCTCGAAAGCTCATTTTGTGTCCCTTTTCTTCCATGATACCTTCCTAATCACTTCAATCCACAAGGGCCACTAACTTATTAGAACTACAATAATCCTTACGGCCTCTATAACAAATCTAGCACTTAATCAAAGCCAGGTAAACCTTCATATGATGGATAAATGGAGACTGGAAAGACTTAGTGATCAAACCAAGGTCTTACAGCTATTTGTGTCAAAATCAGAAAACTACTAGAGTTTATGGGGTTTCATGCCAAGTTTTTCCCCACTACATTGTATGTTCTCTGCCCACTGCTCTGAATTTTATTTCCTCTTCAGTATGTTTTTGTCTCTCACAATGAAAACACAAGCTATTTAGAGAAGGATAGAACTTGCAGGTGAGCTGGAAAGGAGATAAAGAGGAAAGTTTCAGGCACCTTGCTAACTTCTTTACTTCTACTATTTATTCTACTCAATACATTATGCCTATAAAGAATTTGAGACTTAGAAAGATTATGTTAGTTGGCCAAACCTACTCAGATGGCAAGATGGAGAATTTGGACACTTTGGGAAAATGGGAAATCATTGGCCTGGGCTTTTCCTTATTCTCTCACATATTAAGAATGTGTACCCATTTATTTATAGCACTCTCACGTTCCTAAGAAATGTCCTATGAAATTACAATTTCCTGAAGGCATAATAACAGAAATAACAGAGAAATGGAGTAGGAAATTTTTAATCACAATATTTACTGTATAGCAACAGAAAATATTAAAAGGGACTTTGAAATAAATAGAAATGGAACAATTTTTTTTTGCCCTAATTGGCATGGTTTTGGGCGGTTGTGAAGTACATCAGATGCTCATCACATTACATTTCTATTATGCAGCTAGACCATTATCAATAAAAGGAAAAAAGAACTTATTTGCTAAGACTTCCATTAACTAAATAGATCTCATTAAGGAATGCAAAGTGACATTTTTGCTAATGCCTTTCCTTACATGAGAATAGAATCAAGCTGAAGATTTTTCTGAAACTGGAAATAAGCCAGTAAATGTGGTCTGTTTACTCCCTACCAGCATTAAGTGACAGGAGAGTTATACGTATCTCCTTCAGTCCTATATAAGTTTAGGGGATTTCTTCGCTAACTATTGGCTTATGACACTGAATTTATTTTTTTAATTTTGTTCAAAACATATAATATATATGTTCATATAGGTAGCTAAATCTGAAGTATTTAACTGTATAATTACATGCAATATATAGTACAATTATAAACTATATGAAAAATTTCTACTTTAAAACTACAATAGTCCATTTATAATCTCAATTTAGAAAAAACTTGCAATATAATTTTAAATAATCTGGGACTAACTATTTTTACTTTAAATTATTATTGATTTTTACTCCCTGCCAAAGTTCTCTAATTATTAAAGAACAATAAAAACTATAAGATCTTAAATCAGGTTATTTAGTTCTAGGAAACTATTATACATGATGAACCAAGAAAAATCTGAAAATCTGCAAAAGATACCAATTCTCCAAATTACATACTCTTCATGCAGACTAGTACTTGCTCCCACATAAAAATCTTGCTCCAGTAAGAGCAAGGATAACATAAATCATAGGATCTAAATATGGAAGAAACCTAATTATTCACCACACCCCCACTCTATTCAAGCTTTGCCACAGAGCTTTTTCTCACAAGACAAATGCTAAAAGTCTCTGTACATAGCCTTGCAGCTGGAAAAAAAAAGTAACAATGTCATTAAGAGTTCAGTACAGAGAAAAAAAGCCATCATCATTTCAGCCAAGATTTCTGTTTGTGGAATATTCTGACACTCAAAAAATACTGTAGGAGTATAATATATAACAGCCTTCAAAAACACAGCTTGAAAATAATTGTTTATCTGATGAAAATGAATAAATATTAATAATTAGCAAAATTTGTCCATATACATTTAAGTGTTATATAAAGACATCAACTTGTTCAAATATTTAACTTATGAAGAATTCTGCATAGAATCTATTAACAAATATTTGAAAAGAACCAAGCAAGATCATATTTATAGAGAACCTTAAGTTGAATCCTGAAAGGATAAATAATAAATCCTAACATTAAAAAAATCAAGTGCAACATATTTTAATATTTCTATATGAAATAAGATTGACAATAAACAAATTGGGAGCCAACTCTAATCATCCATGTGAACAAAAATAATGAGTACCTAACTGTGATTAAGCCAGATCCGGGAGGATCAGAGAATAAAGTCTTCAAGGCTTGAAAAAGGTTTAGCCTTGAGAGTACGGATAGGAAAAAAATAAAAAGGTAAGTCCAATATTCTGAGTCCAAGTAACTGGAGAATGTCACTGGCATTAATAAGAATAACAGGGATTATAGAAAGAAGAAAATAAATGTGGTTTGGACACATGACTTCTGAGGTTCCAGAGGAAATTATGATGACATGAAAAGCAGACAAGACTAGAGACAGAGATTCAGAAACCATGCATGTAAAGGAAATTGTCTGACCCCTTGGTACAGAGGTGATGGAAAAGGGAGACAGTAGAAAGAGAGGCCCAGAAGGTCCCAGCACGCTGGGGGAGAAATGGTTTCCAGAGCACAAGGAGAAAACTGGGCGAGTGACTTATTTGGCATAGGGGTGGCTGGACCAATGCTACACCCTGATTTAAAACGTTTGTTTTAAGTCCTCCTCTGTTGCAAAAATAAATAATTAAAAATCACTTGTGTACCTTCAGAATGAAATTAATTGGAAATTGTCAAGTTCTTAGCACCGTTCAAGCAAGATAGGTGAAGACAAGAGTCCTGAAAGGAACGATCCCTGCTCTGAACAGTAGGAAGTATCAGCATCAGACAAAGCCCAGAGTGGTCCTACGGTGCACAACAGCTACTGGGGCCTTAAGCACAAGACATCATTACTGCTGCTGAGTCACACTATATTTAGTCAAAGAGAAAAAGAATAGGAAAGTACATTCACGGATCTGGATGAAAGCACTCAACAATCTGATCTGGAAACTGTTACACAGGAAAAAAAGAATCTTCACTGATGAAAAAGAAGAAACAATTTTAACTCTAAGAGCTGGGACTATGTGATCTATTATTTTCTTTGAAAATGCAAGCTCAGTTTGAACAACCTAAGTCTCTCTGGACAGAATTTTCTTTTCTCCTCAGGTTCCTCCTCAGGAGCTAAAATAGATTTGCCAAGTACTCAAGGTCTTCACAGGGTAGTTGCAGAGAAATAAGCAAACTATTGTTTATGTCCTGCGGTTTCTGTTTTCCCTTCAGTGATCACGATGACCAGCTTGGGAAAAAACTGCGCCCTTTGCGGTGATGCCTTCAGACTGACACATCGGACAGACCGTCGAGAAAAAAGGACAGCTCTCCACAAGGATCAGGCATGTAATACATTAGATAATTGCAGCAAAGTTAGGAAAATCCCCTTCACCTGGAGAAGGCTTTATCTCATTCCAGAAAGTGACAGGGAAAGAACACATTTTAAATCTCCACATCCTGAAGGTGATGGTCAAACCACTAGGCAAAATTCAACAGAGTTATAACCTTTTACCCAAGGTTCAAAAATGTCTTAGAAAGAAAAATATATAAATGACTTGCCTTTTTCTTGCCTCTTCTCATAAAAAAATCTAATTAGTGGGTAGAAAAAAAGTCTATGTATTAGCTCTTCCGTTTACACAATCAGCCACCTACAGGGTACTTGATGTTTGAACTAGCTGTCCACTGATATCCAAAATTCCTTCCAGCTCTAGATTCTATTATTTTGAGTTTGTCTGAGAAGAGGGAAACTTTTCTGAGAATCCAAGTCTAGGGAGGTGCCCAGGGCCATTATAAGATGTCCCCCACAAATGATCCCAGGACATGTATTGCATGGCAGACTCTCTTTATCAGTTCTTGGAGCTTCTCCCGAAGCCTCTAGAATTCTGTGGCCAGTGGCCTATCTCACCCACTGGAATAAGGAGCAATCATAGAAAACCCACTTTGCACTGTTTGCCTGCCAGTGTCTAAAAAAACCCCACAGACATATATTATTTCATATTTAAGGGGGTAGGAGGAGACAGGGACGACAGAGAATGAGGTGGCTGGATGGCATCACCGACTCGATGGACATGAGTTTGAGTGAACTCCGGGAGTTGGTGATGGACAGGGAGGCCAGGTGTGCTGTGGTTCATGGGGTCGTGGAGAGTCGGACACGACTGAGCGACTGAACTGAACTGAACTGAACTGAAGGGTGATCTATAAAACACCTATACACGCTGTATCAAAGGGCCACAGTAAAATGTGGGGCCATGGTGCTTCTGTGATTGGTCATGCACTGTTTCTTCCAGCATAGTAAAGAGGGACTTGTAATCTCTAGTCACAATTTTAAGATCTATTCCTGGCCTGCACGACTCATAAAGTGTTCCTTAAGCTTCTCCAGGGAGTAATTTGCATAGGCAACTGGTAATCATTAACTGGGTGACTGCAAATACAGGCAATAGAGGATAAATGAATGTAGAGCTTTCTCTTTTAATCACACAGCTCACCTCTAGATTCAGAGTGAAAAAGAAGTTCTCATCCCCAAGGACCCCCTCCTCTGTTGTAGAATTCTAAACAGAAAGCTGTATATCTTGTTCTTCAGCATACCAAAAACAGTTAGAAAAAAAAAAAAAAAAAACCTTAGATATGTACTTTCTGATGAAGAGAAAAATGAGGCTAAGTTTTAGACACATAGAAACAGAAGAAACAAAAATATAAATTTCTATTCTCAGGCATAATAAACATTTATTAAATCCCTACTGCATGCAAGTCACTGGGCTAAGCACACTTTATACGTTGTCTCTTTTAATCTACATAACCATCCTACAAAGTAGCTGCTAATAATATCCTCATTTTAGAGATGAGGCAGTTGAAGCTAAAGAGGTTAAGCAATTTTCTCAGGGTCACACAACTAGAAAAACAGCAAGCCGGGACAGTCTTTATTCTTCTAGTCTTTTTAAACCTCAAGAAGTTAGATGATTCAATCTTGTCAGTAGGCAAACTGGTTAAGAATTAGAAGCAACATGTACTTCCCAAGAATTTTCTAGATGCCAGGTACTTTACTGGACACTTTGCATATTTTTTTCATGTGGCCCATACAACAGCACCCAGGATAGTTATTATTGCCTCCAATTTATAGAAAAGATCACTAGGGATTCTGCAAGCCCCATGGTCCATCAAAGCCTCTGTCTCAGGTCACTTCACCCTGCAAGCAAAGACTCTCAGCTGTCAACTTGAAGTCCGTTGAGAGTCCGTGCCTCTGGCTCACTGTGTCATATAGGTTTCTCTCTCCTCCTCTACCACATCCTTAAAATAATAGAGTCTGGAAAGGGGGTGTCTTTTTTTTTTCCCTCTGTTTCACATATTCTTCTCTGGCTCATCAAAGACTTAATAGTGGAGAAATTTCTCTCCTCCTTTTGTTGGGAAGAAAAAGATACTTAGATCTCTTCTCAAGAAAATAGCCCAGGTAGTGTGATTATAATTGCGTTCTCTAATCCTGCTCTTACTTTGGCTACCTCACGCAAAGAGTTGACTCACTGGAAAAGACTCTGATGCTGGGAGGGATTGGGGGCAGGAGGAGAAGGGGACGACAGAGAAAGAGATGGCTGGATGGCATCACTGACTCGATGGAGGTGAGTTTGAGTGAACTCCAGGAATTGGTGATGGACAGGGAGGCCTGGCCTGCTGTGATTCATGGGGTCGCAAAGAGTCGGACACGACTGAACGACTGAACTGAACTGAATCCTACTCTTGAATGACAGAAACTGAATATTATCATGGTCTTTTCTTAACAAATTCTAATCATCACCCCTCCTGTCACCCCAAACAGATGGATCTCTTGATAGACTAGGATGAATTTCATTCCCAAAAAGGCAAAAGAGAAGTGCACAATTATTTTTAAATGTCACCCTCAATACATAGGTACCAATCTCCTCTCCGAGATTATCAGAATATGGAACTGAAGCTTTTTCATCTTTGTATTACTGCATTACATTAGGTGTTGAATTAATGTTTACAGAGTGAATTTTTGTTGAGTGCTATCTGGGCAGGAAATGTCACTTAATCCAACATTTTTGAGACTGACACCACAATACAAATTAGTTTATCAGAACAATTAAAGAAAGGTCCAAGGGATTAGGACACTAGGATATAAACTCCAAGAGAATGAGGACCTTATCTTTCTAGTAAGCACCTAGGACAGAGACAAGAATAGAGCAGGATCCCCATAAACATTAGCTGAATGAATGCTTCATAAAGCAACTCTTACTAGAGGAAGCAGAAGAGAAAAATCTAAAACATAGTAAAATGTCAGAAAATAGGCCTGATTCAATTAGAGGTAAGAAGCCCCAGAAGGAGCCTCTGAGAAAGTGGGGAGAAATATGAGAGTATGGTGTGTCTGGAGAGAAGCAGGACAGGACCTAATAAAAAAAATAAAAATTATATGGATACAAGATTCTTAATTGTGAATAAGAATTTTAATTCCTTAACAGTTGCTCAAGATGAACTATTAGCTTCATGTATGTGGAAAGTAGATGAGAATGGAGATCCTGCTTTTGATAAGGAATTATATTTTGTTGAGAGTATGAACATGGTGCATTTACAGGACTCCTAGTACCAACTGTCCACATTTGAAGAAAACATACATGGGATACACTTAATGGGCAGTGCTGTCATGTGCAGGAAGCCTTATGCCCCTCACCCTAATTGAGTATTGGAAATTTCTCCTCTTTATAAAGAATATGATATCAAGAGCTATCAGGTATCCATTGCAGGCCAAGTAACAAAGCAACAACATGTGTTCTCAGTTTTCAAATGGCCATACTGATGCTACTGAAAAGCTCTACCCTGGTAAATAATAACACAAGCTTGTTTAGGTCACATACACAAACACTCCACTTGCACACACATAAGGTAAAACCCTCCTTTTCTTGAGGAAGTTTATTATCTTTGTCTCCCTTTTTATAGACCTGACATCTTTTTATGGCTCCTGACCAAGAACTTTTCCAGGGTGCCACTGAGAGGAAAGATGCTAATTATCTACTTAGCACTTCCTTTTTAGACTCTCAGTAGTATCCACTCTTCATTTCTCTGCCAAGGTAATTCTTGGTCTATTATCAGAGCTCTGAGGTCCTTATGCCACCATTCTGACTTGCAGCTGTGAACTAACCTGCTCAAGATATAAGGGAAGAAGGACAGTGCATACATAGTTAGGATGGGTAACACATCTCTCTTTAAAGTGTTAATGAAATATTCAGGAGTAAATAGGGTACCATTTTACCTGATCTTATATGAATTCTCTCCTTAACCTGCACTACTGCCACCTTCTTAACATGCTACTTACAAAACCAAGATTCCTGTGGTGCTTAAATTAGACATAACAGGCAAATAACTACTTTTAAAGCATTCCAACTAGAAAAGATCTGATTCTGTCCATATGTGTCATTCCCACTAGATGCTGTTGGGGTCAACAAGGTCAGCCTGACTTTTACTGTTCCCAACATGACTAAAAATGACAACACACAGAGAAATTAGTATTTTAGATGCAAACTGAGCTTCAAATAGATACATTTAAATTTTGGTAAATAAGCCATTTGATTTTCCACAAGGTTATTCTTGGAATTTCAGTGTAGCAAATTTTAATGAGAATTTGAGAGGAGAAAGAAGAATCATAAAGTAAATTTGAGAGAATGACTCTGTGATGTGTTGGAAAAACACAAGACTGGGAGGTAGGAGACACGGTCCCATGCAGACTAACTCCAGTCAGTGACTAACATTCACATCCCTTATGGGAGGAAATGAGGAGTGTATTGAAGCAATGATTTTTACGTTACCCTCTGTTTTTAAACTCTATGGTTTTACGGATTCTCATTATATTTGCTTTTTTTGTAAAAATAACAAAAACTAACACGTGGATTTTCATTCCTGCTTGATTCTAAAAAAAGTGGAAGTTTTGCTTGATCATGTTAACAATTTCCTTATGTAAGTACAAGAAGCTCTTTCAATTTCGATGTACTTTCTTGTTCTTATCAAAGTCACCATAAGCCTTTAAAAATCAAGAGATCAATATAAAGTGATACTATCAGCCTACAAATATTTTTAAAATTATTTTCCAAATGTTAATTGTTTTTGGAGTGACCCAAGCTTTAAGCTTTTTCTTTTGTGTTGACAACCAACCGACTGACAAAAGGCATTCTCAGCTTTGCTATTCTTATTCAATGCTGTAAAAATATTTCATCAGAAGTGAAATGCATTTTCCTCACTTCAACATGGAGGGAAACATAAAGCTGCCTGTTAACAAATGAAAACCTACTAAAGTATTCTCAAGGCATAACTATCAACAGAGTTAACAACAAGGTAATCACCAGGCTCAAGAGTACCCTTGATTTTTTTTTAACATCAGTGATTCATGTTCAGAAACTATCATTGTGTGTAGGTTTGGTTCACACAAAAGAAAATCATTGACTTTTTAAAAATTATTCTAAAAATAATTTTTATTTATTTATTTATTTGGCTGTGCCAAGCCTTAGTCTCAGCATACGGGAATTTTTAGTTGTGGCATATGAACTCCTAGTTGCAGCATTTGGGATCTAGTTCCCTGACCAGGGAATGAAACCTGGCCCCCTCCATTGAGATTTGGGAGTTTTAGCCATTGGACCACCAGGGAAGTCCCAACATTTTTGTTTATAGATAATAAAATGCAGACTGAGTATTACTTCCAACAGAAGTACTAATTCCTAATGAGCTAATGAAAGAAAACTGGATCATGGCAGAATGTATTGAGCAAAAAATGTCTCTAAAACCACATCCTAGGTAGATAACCCTAAGGCAGGGGTCCTCAACCTCCAGGCCACAGACCAGTACCTCCTGTCAGATCAGCAGCAGCATTAGATTAGAAATAAAGTGCACAGTAAATGGAATGCACTTTAATTATCCTGAAACCATCCCTGCCCAATTCCTCAGTCCTTGGAAAAGTTGTCCTCCATGAAACTGGTCCCTGGAGCTGAAAAGGTTGGGGACCACTGCCCTAAAGGTTAAAAATACTATATTTTGCCTCTGCAACCCATTAGATTATCCCAGAAATTGTACAACAGATTACAGACAATCGATAGTTTTTTAATTACAAACTGTTGGCATTCACTGAATGAATGAAAGAACAATAGATGAACTGACTGGCTGAGAGACTTAAGACAACCTACTAATAGACTGATCAATTAGCTTTAAATGAACCATTTAATTTTACAAAACATTTTAGATCTATATTTCCTCACAGACTTCAAAGACAGAAAAGACTACTGTAACTCAAACCTGGTCTTTATTTGCAATCGGTGTGTAAAAACACTTGGGAGCTCAGGTACATTCTTTTCAGGGGGAAAAAAAATATTGAATAGTGCTGGTTCAAAGTTATTCACTCAGCAACTATTGACGGACTGCCCACTAGGATAAGAGCACCAGGGTATGGAATCATAGACGGAAAGCTTACAGTCAGCCTACAAGTTTGTTTTCTAGCGACTGAGATAATCATACATAATTATATGTGTTCATATACAAAAAAAGAGCAGACAAATGAGTAACTTCCAAAATAGAGTCATTTAGGAGTGCAATGAGAACTTAGAAAGATAGAGCAGCAAGAATGAAGGTGGTATTTCATCTTGAATATGCAGGGATTTCAACAAAAGCTCAATGAGCAAGAAGAAGAGGGGTCAAGAGGCTGACATTCAGTCAGTATGTCTCAGTTTGAATATGGAAGTTGTTAAAATGTTGAGATAATTGCATGCCAGGTGGTAATTGGGAATATTTTCATTTCTCCATTTTTATTTTCTCACTCATGTATAAAGTAACACATAACTTTACAAAGGAGAAGGCAAGGGCAACCCACTCCAGTACTCTTGCCTGGAACGCCATGGACGGAGGAGCCTGGTAGGCTGCAGTCCATGGGGTCGCTAAGAGTCAGGCACGACTGAGCGACTTCACTTTCACTTTTCACTTTCATGCATTGGAGAAGGAAATGGCAACCCACTCCAGTGTTCTTGCCTGGAGAGTCCCAGGGACAGAGGAGCCTGGTGGGCTGCTGTCTATGGGGTCGCAGAGTCGGACATGACTGAAGTGACAGCAGCAGCAGCAACTTTACAAAAATGCATTAAGTATGCTCATGTTGCTTCTTTCATTTTTCCCATTTCCTTTTTTGTCTGATTCCTCCCTTTGGTCTTCCCATTTACATCCATATTTCCCACATATATCCATGCCTTTTCTCCACCAGGGATCTATCTCAACAATCAATAGTTCGTCTCTGTAGTCATATAATCTCATACAGAGCTAAAACTAACAAGGTATGGGCACACATACACACACTCATTCAGAATACTCACACAGACATAACATATGTACAGATATTTACACATGTATTTTATATCTATATTTTTACTTATTGTTTTCTTATCCAACAATATCTTTTAGAAAATCCTCTAAATCATCTGCTATAGTCCCACTTTGGTTTTATTTTTGTTTGTTTGTTTCTTTTTTTTTTTTAATTTATTTATTTTAATTGGAGGCTAATTACTTTACCTTATTGTATTGGTTTTGTCATACATTGACATGAATCTGCCCCGGGTGTACATGTGTTCCCTATCTTGAACCCCCCTCCCACCTCCCTCTCCATCCCATCCCTCTGGTTCATCCTATAGCTAAAATGTTACATGGCATGAATATATAATTTATTCAACAATCCTCTTAATAGAAACTTACTGTATTTCCTTTTTATGCTACAAAAAACAACACTTAAATAAAGAACCACTTACTTATGTCTTTGCACATAGTGCTTTTATGTATATGGGATAAGATCTTACGAGTATACTGCTTGTGTGTATATATTTAATTTTAACAGATACTGCCAGATTGCTTTCCAAAAAGGCTGTAATGCTTCTCACCACCAGCAATGTATGAAAGTACCCTTTCCCCCACAGCCCAGCCAACACTATATGCAAAAGCTCTATTCTATTTCTGCCAGGCTGATGAGTGTGAAGAGATAGATCGCTTATTTTCAAATTGCCTTTTCCTGACTGAGAGTAAACTTGAACATCTTTTCATATGCATATTGGCCAACTGCCCTGAAAAATGAAGAAGTTTAGTTTTTCTTCTTTTCAGGGATACCCCATAGGGCTTTTTAAAGTATACCTAAAAACAAGTTTATCTTGCATACCCATGTGAGTAAAATGGGATTCTCTCTAGATATTCAAAACTAAGCCAGCCTAGAAAAGATACTCAGCTGTGTTCCCTAGAGTCATTGAGGAATTCCCCAGTTTCAACCTGAAGTATCTAAGAGCAGCGGTCCCCAAACTTTTTGGCACCTGGGATCGGTTTCATGGAAAACAATTTTTCCACAGACCAGAGTGGATGGGTGGTTTCAGGATGATTCAAGCACATTACATATATTGTGCATTTTATTTCTATTATTATTATACCACCTCCACCTCAGATCATCAGGCATTAGATCCCAGAAGTTAGAGACCCCTACTAAGAGGGTTCAATATGGCCAAGGGTTTGCCTTGGGGGTTGCGGACTGGGTAAGGCACAAAGACTTAAGTCCATTGGTGGAGCTAGCTGGGCAGTCAGCACTGCCTTCAAACTTTTTATATTTAGCATGTGCTGCAGTACACAAGCCCATCTGCTCCCTGGCAGGACACATCCCATGTGGTAATAAAACCAAGAGACACTGAGGTACTATGGCAACATGATGGTTCATATGAATTCCCATAAGAGCCATATGAAAAACAATTCAAGGAAAATATAAAAAGACTCCATTCTGAGTTCTAAGAGGTTTTCCTGGTCATGTTCTAATGTTGAAGAATTCAGGGAGAAATATACACCTGACATTAAAATCATGTCCTGTGATTTTTAATGGTAAAGAAATATTTGTGAGCACTATATTGAATTTATATTCAAAAGCACCTCTGTTTTTTTTTTTCTTTTGTCTTTTTACCCAGGAGTAGGGGTGGAATAAATATGGAAGGCTGAGGTTATTTCTTTCCAAGAATATACTCAATGAAATTTTAAACGAAGTGTTTCTCTAAAAAGACTGAAAAAGAAAGGAGGACTTCATCAGGTAGGTCATAAAAGTGCTAAACATGGAGAAGTCAGAGCCATAATGATGCTCCAAATTAGCTTCCCTGAGGAGGGGATTCTGGCCATAACCTTTGTTAAGTGCTGTAATGTGTAGTGAGTAAAATGCATTATTCATGTAATACTTGAACATACTCTGGGAATTTCTGAAGGACTCCAGGAGAAAAATACGATTTGTCTTTCAGGTGATGAGAAGAATCTGGATCCTGATTCCAAGCAAATAATACAATTCAAGAGCAGCTTGCATTGATTTCATAATCTTTAGACTCTCCTTTCCCTCCCCAGTAAAAGAAGAGGAAATATGATTTAATCAGTTGGGTAAGAACCTGTGCTGATTATCTGAGCCCTCTCCTGAATTCTCAAAGGTGGGACTGCCATTCCTAATGCAGGATTTGCATTCAGCCTGCCTTTGCTAAGTACACAACTGCTGTTATTTGTGTATGCGAATTATTTCTAACAAGGCTGAAATTACATTTGGGAATTTAACTCAAATTAAGTATTCATAACAGGAGCAACTTTTTTAATGTCATAAAAAGCACAATTGGTACTTAAAACATAGACTGTCACAAAGTATCCTGCCTCTCCCTGCATACCTTCAGGTTCTAACCCCATTAAATTTTCTGCAAAATATTTTCTAAGTTATTACCAATAGAATGAAGGGAACTGAGGTGAGAGTCAATGCTCATCTCTCAAAAATTCTGTTTAATATTCTTTAAAAAAGAATATTCAGCAGACATTTACTCCCTTTTCTTTGGAAACTTGGTGGCACAAATGGCCCAAGGACGCTTTCAAAAAGAACAAGAATTTATTTAGGACACATTACTTGTATTTGTGCACTTGTATGCTAAGTCGCTTCAGTTATGTCCAACTTTTTCAGACCCTAGGGACTGTAGCCCACCTACAGGCTGTTCCTCTGTCCACGGTATTCTTCAGGTAAGAATACTGGAGTGGATTGCATGCCCTCCTCCAGGGGATTTTCCCAACCCAGGGATGGAATCCATGTCTCTTATGTCTCTTTACCACTAGGCAGGTTCTTTCCCACTAGCGTCACCTGGCAAGCCCTACTTGTACTTAAGTGTTACTTACTGAAGTTGGCTACTAAATAATTAAGAAAATAAACTCAGGATGATATTAATAACTTCAAATATTACTCAGCAAGTTAATAGTCTTTAAACTTTCAGAACTCATGCCTGGAGCCTCAGTTTCTTATCTCTAAAATGGAGGAGATGCCTATGGTAAACTAAATTATGACAAAGCAAGAATATACAATGGAGAAAGGACAGTCTCCTCAAAAAGTGGTTCTGGGAGAACTGGACAGTTGCATGTAAAAGAATGAAATTAGAAAACTCCCTAAGACCATGTCCATGCGTGCATGCTAAGTCATGTATGACTCTGTGCTACCCTATGGACTGTAGCCTGCCAGGCTCTCCTCTGATTCTCCAGGCAAGAATACTGGAGCGGATTTCCATCTACATGAAAATAAACTCAAGATGGATTAAAGACCAAATGTAAGGCCAGATACTATAAAACCCTTAGAGGAAAACATAGGCAGAACACTCTCTGACATAAATCAAAGCAAGATCTTTTTTGATTTACTTCCTAGAGTAATGAAAATAAAAACAAAAATAAACAAGTGGTACCTAATTAAACTTAAAAGCTTCTGCAGAGCAAAGGAAACCATAAACAAAAAGACAACTCACAGGAGAAAATATTTGGAAATGAAGCAACTGACAAGGAATTAATTCCCCAAATTTTCACATTTTTTGAAGCTCAATATGAAAAAAAGAAACATAACTCAAATCAAAAAAATGGGTGGAATATCTAAATAGACATTTCTCCAAAGAATACATACAGATGGCCAAAAAGGACAAGAAAAGATGCTCAAAATCACTGATTATTAGAGAAATGCAAATCAAAATACAATGAGGTATCCACTTCACACCAGTCAGAATGGCCACTATCAAAAAAAATCTAAAAAAATAAATGCTGGAGAGGATGTAGAGAAAAGGGCACTTCCATCACTGTTGGTGGGAATGTAAACTGGTACAGCCACTATGGAGAAGAGTATAGAGGTTCCTTAAAAACCTTAAAGTGGAGCTACCATATTATCTAGCAATCTCATTCCTGGGCATATATCTGGAGAAAACCATAATTCAATACGATCATGCACCCCAGTGTTCACTCCAGTATTATTTACAATAGCCAGGCCACCAGGCCATGGAAGCAACCTAAAGGTCCATCAACAGAGGGATGGATAAAGAAGACATGGCACATGTATACAATGGACCCAGCCATAAAAAAGAACAAAATAATGCCATTTGCCACAAGCTTCATGGACACAGATACTGTCATTCTGAGTAAAGTAAGTCAGACAGAGAAAGACAAATATTGGATCGTACCACTTATATGTGGAATCTAAAAATGTGGTACAAGTGAACTTACCTACAAAACAGAAACACAGTCATACATACAGAAAACAATGTTATGGCTACCATCAGAGAAAAAAAAGTAAGGATAAATTGGAATATTGGAATTATATTCACACTACTATATATAAAATAGATAAGTAAAAAGGACCTACTGTATAACACAAGGAACTCTACTCAATACTCTGTAATGACCTGTAGGGAAAAAAATATAAAAAAGACTAGATACATGTATATGTATAGCTCATTCACTTAGCTGTACAGTAGAAAATAGCACATTTTAAATCTACTCAAATAAAAATTAAAAAATAAGTAAAATAAAATGGGGGCTTGGACCTGCTGTGAGGCTTGAATGAGATAACATTAAAAGTACCTCTACTGTATCTGTCCCTCCTCATGCGACGAGTTGACTCACTGGAAAAGACTCTGATGCTGGGAAAGGTTGGGGGCGGGAGGAGAAGGGGACGACGGAGAATGAGATGGCTGGATGGCATCACGGACTCTGTGGACATGAGTTTGAGTGAACTCCGGGAGTTGGTGATGGACAGGGAGGCCTGGCGTGCTGTGATTCATGGGGTCGCGGAGAGTCGGACACGACTGAGCGACTGAACTGAACTGAACTGAACTGTATCTGTCATGTAGCGGATATTCAATAAATAACAGCCATCATCATTATTTTTAATTTCACCATTATTATCTTAACAAGGGTCCACACTCTAGAAATTAGAATAACTCATGTTCTTCTATACATTTTTTTCTCTATAAGAAGTAAAGCAGAGCTGGGAAAGGCTGCTTGAAAGTTATTACAGAAGAGTGATGGTTCTTCATGCAGAAGAAAATATTCTCATTGCAGCATGTGATGCCTGCTCTAGGTCCAACAGTGGGCTTGGAGAATCCACATCTCGATCACAGAACAGCAAAATTCAACTAAATTCCGCCAACATCTACTGAAATGAAAGAATCAGAAGATTTACTTCAGAAGTCTAAACCAGCTTCAAACTCCTCATTATTTGGACAATTTGGGAAAAGCTGTTTAACCTTTCTCAGCCTGTTTCCTCATCTGTGAAAGGAGACTAAGAGTCCCTACTTTTTAGGCTTATGATAGGAATCAAATAAATATGGTGTGTGCAAGTGTACACAAAATACAAACCATTAAACAAGTATATTTATTTGTGCAAAGTGCAGTGAGACATTCCTAGGTTCAACCACACTATTCCATGGTCCCTGTAAGTCCCAACCTACCAGTCACACCTGTGTATTGATTCAGAACTTATAAAATGTGGTCACTGTACCTGTATGATCTCTAATTATCTCAGAACTTAAGCCATCCTTCTATGTTACCAGTGAGCCTAAATACCCACCACCCAAGCCCCATCGCACAGTCATGTATGAGATTTTGGTAATTTAGTAAAGCCATTAACTAGACAAAGAGTGAAAGAGATACACAGAATGGAATAGGATGTTTATCAGTAAAAAGGAAATGGAAGTGAGTCCTGTAAAGGTGGGAGGGTGATGGGAAAAGATCCTGTACTGCTTTACAGAATAGATCATGTGACAGAACAAAGAAAGAGAATGAGTGAAACCAGTTTGCTGCCCAGGCTGAGGAAGAAGAAAAGAGATCAGGCATCAGAGCTGTCCTCAGGGAAGGAACGAGTCAGAGAAAGGTACGTCAGAGGAAAAACAATGTAAGTTGTATGAGAATCTTTCTTCTTTCTAGCTTAGGTAGCTAACTGAGACTCCTCTCTGCTCTTAAAGGCTAAGAAAGTCTTACAGACATGAGCACATTATAAATGGCACAGTCAAGATCTTTCAGTAAAGATTTGAAACCTCCTTAGCATGTCAGGGTGACCCTGGTACTGGAGTTCTCAAATGAATAAGAAAAAATGGGAAATAACCTGGGTTTGGGGGCTCATTCTCTTCTGGATTTCATAACTGTCATTTTGCAGGTGGTGTTTAGCATAGCTATTTCTCATTCAATTGATATTGAAAAAAAGTAAGAGAGTTCCAGAAAAACATCTACTTCTGTTTTATTGACTATGCAAAAGCCTTTGACTGTGTGGATCACAACAAACTGGAAAATTCTTAAAGAGATGGGACTACCAGGCCACCAGCTGCCTCTGAGAAATCTGTATGCAGGTCAAGAAGCAACAGTTAAAACTGAACATGGAACAACAGACTGGTTCCAAATAGGGAAAGGAGTACGTCAAGGCTGTATATTGTCACCCTGCTTATTTAACTTATATGTAGAGTATATCATGTGAAATGCTGGGCTGGATGAAACACAAGCTAGAATCAAGATTGCCAGGAGAAACATCAATAACCTCAGATACACAGATGACACCACCCTTTTTGGCAGAAAGTGAAGAAGAACTAAATAGCCTCTTGATGAAGGTGAAAGAGGAGAGTGAAAAAGTCAGCTTAAAACTCAACATTCAGAAAACCAAGATCATGGCATCTGGCCCCATCACTTCATGGCAAGTAGATGGGGAAACAATGGAAACAGTAACAGATTTTATTATCTTGGGCTCCAAAACCACTGCGGATGGTGACTGCAGCCATGAAATTAAAAGACACTTGCTCCTTGGAAGACCAATGTAGACAGCATATTAAAAAGCAGAGACATTACTCTGCCAACAAAGGTCTGTCTAGTCAAAGCTACAGTTTTTCCAGTAGTCATGTATGGATGAGAGTTGGACTATAAAGAAAGCTGAATGCTGAAGAATTGATGCTTTTGAACTGTGGTGCTGGAGAAGACTCCTGAGAGTCCCATGGACTACAAGCAGATCAAACCAGTCAGTCCTAACGGAAATCAACCCTAAATATTCATTGGAAGGACTGATGCTGAAGCTGAAACTCCAACACTTTGGCCACCTGATGTGATGAACTGACTCAATGGAAAAGACCCTGATGCTGGGAAAGACTGAAGGCGGGAGGAGAAGGGGACAACAGAGGATGAGATGGGTGGATGGCATCACTGACTCAATGGACATGAGTTTAAGCAAGCTCCGGGAGTTGATGATGGCCAAGAAAGCCTGGCGAACTGATATTGAGGACATGGTCATTTCCATTATGAGAATTTGAAGAAAGAGGAACAAACGGTGATTGATGAAAGGGGATTAGCAGAGGGAACAAAGAAATCTCCTCTCCTGCCTTCCCTCATTCCCCTGACCATCATCCTCACAGAAAGCCCCAACCGACTCCATCATGCCCCTGTGGAAAGACCACAGGGACAGCTGCCTTTCTGGCCAAGCCACATGACATGAAACTACAAGAAAGGCAAAGAAACACAACAGACAAGCATTTGCAATGCTTTCAGTCTCAAACTTCCGTAGAGTAATGTTTTGATTCATGGAAACTTTGAATCTACAATTTTACAAACATCAGCGGAAAACCTATCTTTATCCTACCCTCCATATGTAGTCTGGTACCAGTCCCTAACAGGGCTGTTAAACTGCACAGACCACTTTATAAAAATAGGCCCTTTTATCTGCTGCCAGAGAGCAACAAAAGAACTCTTGTGTGTCTGTGGAGATTCTAGGATTATGTTAGAATGGATAATAGAAAGACAAATACTTGCTAAAATATTGTCTGCTACTCCCAGAATCGCTATAGCAATACCCAAGCCAAGCAGCTGAGAAAAGCCTTAACACACTATGCAATTCAAATGCAGCCCATCACTGCTGCTATAATTACAGGTGCCTCCCTTCCTCCTCTCAGATCTGTGGATAAAAGCCTAGGGCTGAATTTGTATCTCAGTTGCACAGAAGCCAAAACTAGTAGTCAATAAACACAGAGAACTCTGCATTTGACAGACAGGCTCTTGTAGGAAAGAAAGCTAACCTATTGTTCAACTGTTCTTCCACACACATTATCAGGATGACAAAAAGGGAAGGGATGTTTTTGGATGCTCCCCAAATCCAAGGACTTTATTTCATTTAAGGCCCACAAGAATCACATGAGGTGTTATTACTCTTATTTTTTATATTTTAAATAAGAAAAATGAGACTCAAAGGTTGAGTTATTTCCTTAGGTTACACACCTTTCTAAGTAGTAGAATTGGCCCTGGAATCCCAGTCTTTCCAACCACATTGTCCATGGGAAAAACACATGCCTTTTGCAGATCAGTGTGGAATCAGGTTCCTGTCCATAGTAGGTTATTAGTGATGGGTTTCCCTGGTGACTCAGTGGTAAACAATCCACCTGCAATGTAGGAGAAGTGGGTTTGATCCATGGATTGGGAAGGTCCCCTGGAGAAGGAAAAGGCCAACCCCTCCAGTATTCTTGCCTGAAAAATCCCATGGACAGAGGAGCCTGGCAGTCTATAAAGTCCATGGGGTCTCAAGAGTCAGACATGACTTCAGGACTAAACCACCATCACCACGGCAATGGGCTGTTGTAAACTCCTCCCAAAGGCTAATACATAACAATTTTTTTTTTCATAACAATTTTTAAATGAGAACTCTGCACCTCCACAATTTTAGGGGAAGGTGGAGTGATCAAGATTTAAAATTCACTGAAGCTGTATCCGTGTGCAGACAGATAAGAATACTGAACTTAAGGGCAACCTAAAAGATTTAAAAGAGTACGTCAGGGTAACTAGAGAAGCAGTATTTGGGAAGACACAGAGAGGCAATGCTTAGCATCTCTAGAATCTGCCTTATTAAAATGGAACTGAAAATATTTGTGCTAAGGTTATATAGATTCTATTAAAGGAAATGAACAGTGTCCACCAGCCATGTGAAAATTTACCTTCTTACACAGTGTAAGCTGTTCTCAGATTTTAGCTGTACTAACATTGAAATCACTTCTTTCTCTCTGAGCAGGCCAAAGGGATCTCCTTTCAGTGCTACAGGCTCCTCTCAAATAGAGAACCCAGGATAATTACTTCCAATGTCCCACTCTGTAGATCATACCATTAATCTATCTCAAAGGCTCCAGCCACATATTTTTATATACCATTTACTAGAAATTTATGAAGCCTTAACATGTCCAGTTTTAAAAAATATGATCTGAAATACATAGAAAAAAATTAATCGACTATTTAAAAGTATACCCTTTAAAGAAAAAACTAGGTAAACCTAGCAATAAACCCTGAGGAATTACCCATTTCAGAATGTTAATTGTTATGTGGAAGTGACTTTTGAAGTTCAATTTAATTTCCTGAAAACCCCAAACAACTCTATTTTCCCTACAGAAAATAATTAAGCATCGGGGATGATAATATGATTAGAAAGCAAAACACCTGGAATTTGCTTAGCAAATCAGAATGCAAAGAGAGGACTGCTGTGAAACTGCGGCTGTTCCTCTCCTGCCCAACCTCATCACCACTGCTGAAGAGCCATTATCATCTTCAGAAGGTGGTGGGGGCGGTGGAGGGAGGCCTGCCACTGTAGAGAAATACTCCACTATTTATTTGTCACCTGTCTAAAGGTCTGCTGGGTCCTGGTTGATCATCTGGCCCCTCTTACTCCTGAAGGGCAGCCCACTGGTCTGAAAAAAACCCATAGAATTCTGGGGTAGGGACGGGGGATCAAATCATCCTTGTGAGAGTAAGATGCAGAAGCATCTGATCTAAATGAGCCTGAACCAATTACAGAAATCAATAGTCTGTGCTGCAAAATCAATTAAATGATTGACCAATTGATGGATTATATTAACACTTAGGTTCTTATACACAAGACACTTCACTAAGCACTATATGTGTGTTATCTCTTTCAATCCCAAGAATAACTGTATAGGTAAATAATATTATCATGCCCATTTTTTAAGGAGCTAAAACAGGAAGATTCAGCAGCATGTTCTAATCACACAACTCAAAAACAGCAGAGCCAGGTTCAAACTAAGATATGCTTAGTTCAAACCCAAGTTCATGACACTATAATAGAGCTGGTTGATAAATGACAGACATCTATACAGTAGAAAGTCAGACACTTAAAAATCAGTTACAAAAAATACTTGAAGATAGAAAAATGTTCACAATAAAGTGTTGTAAAAATAAATTAACAAAATATGTACAGTAAAGGAGATAAATCTCAGAATGACATTTATGGTGAAATAATGGGTGATCTTTAATCATTTTTATATATATATATTTCTATTTTCTACAATAAGTATGCATCACTTTTATACTCAATCCAAATATTTTAATTTGAAAAGGTGAGTAAATAGAAACAAAATTACAATAGAGGTTTTAGGTAAATGGCACAATTATGAGAGATCGTTTTCACTTTTCCATATTTTCTCAAATGCATCACAAAGCATTACTCCATAACTATACACACACACACACACACACATAGTTAAAAATTCTAAAGAACTGAGCTGCTTTCTAAAATGTATAATTGGATGCCTGTGGCAAAGACTATCAGTGGTCCTTCAATATTCATTATTCATGTCTCTATAGGAATGCTGCTGCTGCTGCTAAGTCGCTTCAGTCATGTCCAACCCCATAGATGGTAGCCCACCAGGCTCCCCCGTCCCTGGGATTCTCCAGGCAAGAATACTGGAGTGGGTTGCCACTTCCTTCTCCACTCCATAGGAATAGATTCTGAGATTTTCAACTGGGCACATTTCCTGTAATACGGCTTCAATCCCCAGCCTCCTGTGCACACAGATGTAGCCATGTGACTAAGTGCCTGTCAATAAGGTATGAGATAAAATGGAATGTGAAACATCCAGGACATGTCCATACTGCTTTTAGGAAGGTGCACAAGATGGCTAGACCATGAGAAAAACCACACCAGATGCCAGAAATAGATGCCAGAAGAGACAGCTGGAAGTAACACAGACCCCAGCAGGCTGCAGATGGCAGGGCAGATCCACCATGCCATCCCTGACTTGTATGTGAGAGTCAAGAAAATATCTCTCGTTTAGTTTTGTCTTTCTGGAAGGTAGGGTGAGTTTTATGTTACTGAATCTACATTCTAACTAATATAGCACTGAAACGCTTAATTTACACTAGTTCTCTCTCTCCCTCTCTCTATACACACACACACACACACAAACGTGTATGTGCAAGTGTCATGCATATATGTGTGAATATATACACGTGTGTATATACATATATATATGAAAAACATTAATGGCATCACTATGATTTGAGACAAGAGACCCAGAACAGCTGAAGACTTCTGATGTCGGAGCAGTGGAGAGAAGGAACACACACAGCACAGCTATTTTAATAGCTAATCTAATATCAAGAATGGAATGTCTGAGTAAATGCCTTAGTAGATCACAAGTCTTAATGAAAGATGCAAACAATAGGTTTTAGAAATCTTTCCCTGCAGATATAGTCAGATGCCTCTCTTCATGTTAGATTGTGTATTTACATGTTACTGTGTGCATCTGTCACATCGCTTTGCAATTTTCTTTGAGGTGGCTACCTAAACCTGTAGAATATGATATCTACATAGACTTTTTTTTTTTTTGGACGTGTCCATGGCACGCAGGATCTTAGTTTCCTGATAAGGGATTGAACCTATGCCCTCTGCAGTGGAAGCACAGAGTCTTAACCACTGGACCGCCAAAGAAGTCCTGATGCAGAGACTTTGAACTTCTTAGTGTCCTAAAGCCAGTGGCATAAGGTAAGCAGTGAAATGTTTGCTAAATGAATGATTCAAAGAATGAATGAATGAAAAAATAACAAATAGGATTACCGGTTGCTTGTACAAGTACAGAATTAAATACCAAGGTATTTATTACAAATAGGCAATAGATTACATGATATATATTAAATTACAAACTCTAAACACTAGCAAAAAAAATCATATCAAGCATATACATTTTGATAAGTTATATCAAACTAAATGTGAATTTCTTTGTGTGTGTGTGCTCAGTCATGTCTGAGTCCTTGTGACCCCATGGACTGTAGCCCACCAGGTTTATCTGTCCATGGAATTTCCCAAAGAATACTGGAGTGGATTCCCATTTCCTACCCAGAGGATGTCCCCAACACAGGGATCAAACTCGCATCTCTTGCATCTGCTGCATTGGCACGTGAGCTCTTTACCACTGTGCCACGTGGGAAGTCCCGAATTTCCTAAAGTCAATACAGTGGATTCTTCAAAATTAACAAGGTAAGGAGATAAAATATTGAAACACAGCCTATAGTACAGAATTAAAAAAAAAAAAATAGATCTTGCTGCCTATAAGAAAAAAAACACAGTATCATTAGGAACCTCCACATAATTTATTTTGTAATAACTATATTTGGGGGAAATTTTCATATTTTGAAGCTTCAGCTATATCTTGCTTTTCATTATCGTATTATGTCAATAATCGAAGAACTGGATTAGATACCAATGCTGAATAAATATTTGTTGAATTAATATCTGAATAAAAAATGGAAGAAAAATTGAAAGTTGATAGGAAGCTTTCGGCTTCCTCCTTACAATTACAGTATAAAGCATTACTTTATTTTCTGATAAACAAGTTTAGCTTTATCTCTTTCTTGAAAAAAGTAGCACCAAAAGAGACAGATTACTTATACTAAATACAGCTTTTTCTTACTAATATGTAGTGAATTTTTTGTATTCAAATTCAGTGCCCTTATAACACACACAGTACAAGAGAACAATAAACAAATTTCAGGGTTAAAATTCCATCCACACTTCACTTAGAAAATATGGTACTTTGAAGTTTTAGCTAAGATTTTATCCTTGTTTATATTCAAAATGTTGATGTAGTCTGGTGACCTGCTAGCAATAAAAGATGTACAAAATTCAAAGAACTCTGAGCAATTCACATCCCTTACCACTTACTTGTGGCTGTCAAGTTTAGTAAAGTCAGAAACCCCTGTCTAAAGCCAATAAATGAGTATCCTCGAATAAATATAAATGTATTATTATCTACTGTACGCATTTTTTCATATCCTATGTATATATAAATTTATACTCTACAAATGGAAAGATTAAAAGAGAATAATTCTAGACTTGTATAAATATACATATGAAAACCTATTCTATCTCTGTTTTGTATATAATTCCATTTATATCATTTTTTTCAGTTTACACATATAAGTGATATCATATGACATTGATTTACAAAACAGAAATAGACTCACAGACATAGAAAATTAACTTATGGCTACCAAGGGAAACAATGGATAAATTAGAAGTTTTAGTTTAACAAATGCACACTACTCTATGTAAAATAAACAAGGACCTATTGTATAACACAGGGAACAATATAATAACTCATAAAGGAAAATAATCTGAAAAATAATATACATATACAAATGTAAAACTGAATCACTTTGCTGTACACCTGAAACTAACACAGCATTGTAAACCAACTATACTTAAAAAAAATTAGATAACAGCAAAAAAAACTGTGAAATTCATATCATAGAAAAGGGTTTTTCATTGTGTGTCTTCCAGAGAACTACACACCACCAAATACAAGATTTTGAAATTACATGTTTCCATTAATTAAAATAATTGACAATATTTAAACACACAGTGGCAAACACAGCTAAGTCCAAATAAAAACTTCTGAGGAATAGTAAAGTTAACTCAATGAGCTTCCCCAATACATATCTTAAAATTATCATTAGCATTTAATTATGATGATTTCAATACTTTAAAATCTCTAACTAATTTATAATTGTGCTACTATTAATGGTACCATCAATAAGGTATCTCCTATACATAATACTGTATAAAGTCTCCCATATTATAATTTAAATTATTGGAATATACTTAATAAACTTGTGACTTACCTAACTGGCAATAAATATGGAAAGCTCTTAGTTACCAATAATTTGGACAGATACAAATATTATCAGTTTTAATACTAAAGAAACACATATAACTGACAATGTCCACCTGAAACAAATACACAAGCATTCTGGTTTCATTCCAAAAGCAGAGTCCAGATTTCAGCTCTTGGCACCATGACCTAACAATGACACGGACAGTATAGTCACAGCAGTGGGAAGTGGTGTAAGGGTGGATGTAGTTTAGTCCAAGAGATTTCTAATGAACACCATCTAGGCTAGGCTCTATTTTCTGCCCAGATTCTGGGCCATTTCCACGTACTCATGGCAACTGAGTTAGGGTCTTCTTAACTAGAACAGATGCCTGCTAGAATGTTTTTCTGATAGATTTTGTGAAAACAAAATTTTAAAAGGATCTGTTAGGGATGAATCTAGTAGGAGGTTGAGGGGGAAAGGTCCCACAACTATTCATCATCTTAGACATTATTTGTAAAACAACACCTGCTTAAGATCCCTTTGGGCTGTGGGGTTGGTTATGTGAATGTGAATATTCTAAATGCTTAAGTTTTAAAGGATCAGTCAGCCCATCCGTGGTGTGCTGAGAGCCCAACACTGTGTGTGTTCTGCAAGGAATGATAAAATATCCAAGCCACAACCCTTATCTACAAAATTTACTCACTGTTTTTCACAGCCTAGTCATGATTATTGATTACCAATCCAGAAAGTTGATGTACCCGCCCACTATAAACAGAGGAATTATAAAGGTTAAAATCTCTAGGATTATCTAGTTCAGTGATTGATTTTCAACCTTCCTGGGAGTTTTATTTTGTGTGTGTATGTGTGTTTTTAAGTGTATTCCTTAAGAGTTTTCTTTAAAAATATATTTTAAAAAGTGAAAGCGCAACTATCCAGTTGTGAAACTATGCAGTTGTGAAAAATGAAACATTTTAAATCATAGCATCTCCAGGTTTGGAAATCAAGAGTTTAAATTATTTAAAGGTCCTCCCATTTTAATGTGAAACAAGATTTGGGAATCATTTATCTGATCAAATTTTCTTGCCAATGCTTGAATTTATTGTGTAGAATCCCTATCTAAGATAGACCCTTTGGAGGACACAAAACGATCCAGATTTTTAAAAGGACAGCTGATGTATGGAATAGCAAGAGGAAGAGAAATGCATCTTAGGGAACAAGCTGAAGATGAGTGATTGAAACATCACCCCCAGTCTCTAGGCAGGCTCCCTCACAGATCAACCCAGAATCCTCAGGGAAAGGTGACAGAATAGAATAGTGCTCTGTCCTTCACCCACCAGAAGCAGGAATTCAATTGCAACTTCACATATTCCAACATCATTTCTGCTACCATGCAGATGTGCTTCCAGAAAACACACAAACAAGGCTTAAGACAGAATATTTTTCAACCTGTATTCAGTCCATTCTTTCTTTAGATTATCATAAAATTTTGAGACTGCCCCTCCTCTATTCCAATCCTGTCAGTTGAGAATCACTGTTTCAAATGGATCAAGTACAGTCACTTGTGTATCTCCAAAACTTGAATAATAGCTAAAAGTTCTTTATAGGTAGATGGATAGAAGACAAAACAAATTAAGTATACATAAAAGCAGGCATAGCTTTTCAGAAAATGTTTTGAAACATAAATGAGAAAAAATACACAGCTGTGGAAAAGTGAACAATCTTAAATCACACGATTTAACATAATTTCTAAGCTTATTACAATATTTTGGCCTTTAAGTGAAAGAAAGTGTGTCTGACTCTTTGTGACCCCATGGACTATGCAGTCCATGGAATTCTGTAGACCAGAATGCTGGAGTGGATAGCCTTTCCCTTCTCCAGGGGATCTTCCCAACCCAGGGTTCGAACCCAGGTCTCCTACATTGCAGGTGGATTCTTTACCAGCTGAGTCATTTTTACTTTTCAGTTCAGTTCAGTCGCTCAGTCATGTCCAACTCTTTGTGACCCCATGAATCGCAGCATGCCAGGCCTCCCTGTCCATCACCAACTCCTGGAGTTCACTCAAACTCCAGTCCATAGAGTCGGTGATGCCATCCAGCCATCTCATTCTCTGTCGTCCCCTTCTCCTCCTGCCCCCAATCCCTCCCAGCATCAGAATCTTTTCCAGTGGGTCAACTCTTTGCATGAGGTGGCCAAAGGTTTGGAGTTTCAGCTTCAACATCAGTCCTTCCAATGAGCACCCAGGACTGATCTCCTTTAGAATGGACTGGTTGGATCTCCTTGCAGTCCAAGGGACACTCAAGAGTCTTCTCCAGCACCACAGTTCAAAAGCATCAATTCTTCGGCGATCAGCTTTCTTCACAGTCCAACTCTCACAACCATACATGACCACTAGAAAAACCATAGCCTTGACTAGACGAACCTTGGTTGGCAAAGTAATGTCTCTGCTTTTTAATATGCTATCTAGGTTAGTCATAACTTTCCTTCTAAGGAGTAAGCATCTTTTAATTTCATGTCTGCAATCAGCATCCACAGTGATTTTGGAGCCCAAAAAAATAAAGTCTGACATTGTTTCCACTGTTTCCCCATCTATTTCTCATGAAGTGATGGGACCAGATGCCATGATCTTAGTTTTCTGAATGCTGAGCTTTAAGCCAACCTTTTCACTCTCCTCTTTCACTTTCATCAAGAGACTTTTTAGTTCCTCTTCACTTTCTGCCATAAGGGTGGTGTTATCTGCATATCTGAGGTTATTGATATTTCTCCTGGCAATCTTGATTCCAGCTTGTGCTTCTTCCAGCTCAGCATTTCTCATGATGTACTCTGCATATAAGTTAAATAGGCAGAATGTGGTCCACTGGAGAAGGGAATGGCAAACCACTTCAGTATCCTTGCCTTGAGAACCCCATGAACAATATTTTTGCTTTTAGTGGTAACTTATTTCCTACTTTTATTGAGGATTGGATAATGCCAATTAAATGCCTGATATATAAAAATGAAAAAAGAAACTGTGGACTTTCTCTTCTATCTAACTACCAACACAGTAGAAAGTTGGTTCTAAAAGTCAATAAACCTTTTAAACATGTTTATGATCACTTTAGGTGCAATGCAAGCAAGTCTATTCAAGAATATTTTAGAAAAGACAGACTACCACAAACATTTTATGCACAGTTTAAGAAGTTGAATGAAATGCACATGAGTAATAACAAATTTGACTTTGTTCTACCCATATACAGTAAATGAATGACTATATCCTCAGTCCCCAAAGTCATTTTCTACCAATAAGCCCAGGGTTCTATGCATCTTTCTGTTAATTCCACCATTATCCTTGGACGTTAGACAGATGGAAACCAAGTACCCATTCTACAGAAATATAAATCAAGGCCTAGAGATTTAATTATTTTTCACTAGATGACAAAGTAAAAACTAAAACTCATAATTCAAACAGGTCTGTGGTCCTGAGTTCATGCATGATTAGAAAATATCACTACAATGAACTCATTCTACTAAAATTGCTTTCAATTTTAATTTAATTTTAAATTCTGATAAATAATTTTATATTTTATAAAATGATACAATCATTACACACATACACACACATATATAATTTCAGTAATGGAAATCTCTTAGAATTAGAAACACTATGAATGCCTTGGAGACAATATACAATAATCCTCAAAAATGCTAACGGTACTTTGGTGGCTTCCAATGCATCTCCCTTAAAGAAACTTTTTTCTGCTTAATCATTGGATAGGGCCATGTGTTAAAAAGATATCCCTTTATTTCATTTCAGAATTTTACTTAAGAAGTAACCATGATCCCAGGCCAAGAATTTCTTCAAAACTTCAATGATCAAGGACAAGGGTGGGTTCTTTGCTTTCATTTCAATAACACAGAGAAGAGAGACACACTTATTCTTCATAAAACGTAAGCAGTAGACTGAGAAACCCACTTGACTGTGTGTTGCAGACCAAGTCAAGCCCATCCTTTCACTTTCAATTGCTTTCTAGGGGTAACAAATAGGAGTACAAACCCTGTAACTAAATATTAAAGCTCTGAAAAAGCAAGGCCTTATCTGTCCTCTGACAAGGCCAGTCTATTCCTTGTCCCAAAGCTCACCTTCTTAACTTCTGCCTAAATTCTTTTCTTGTTCTGAGCCTTCTGCCAATGATACATTTCCCGCTCTTCTTCCCTATCACACTTTTTTTTTCCTTTAACAGGTCTCAGCCAGCATCTCATCTCTCCTTTAAAAATACAAACCTATAGAAATCGCCTTCAAAACAACTATTGTATATACTTTCTGTATCACTCAAATGGCACTTTAGTATGTATATGCCTTTTCTCTTTAATGGGATTACAAAATCTTTGAGGTCAGAATCTGGATCTCAGAATTCTATTGATATTTGCCTGGTACATCATATGTACTCAATTATTATTTGCTAAATAAGTGATGTGGTGAAAGTTCTGGACAAGGAAGAAGATGACCTCGACTTTGGCAGGTATGGGAGAAGGGGATGGAAGCAGCTACAGAAAGAGATAAAGAAAATGGATAGCTCACGGGATATTGTTCTGTGAAAGAAAAGATAGAAGAAACAAAGCAGGCAAATGTCTTAGGGAAGTGACAGGAACCAGTAACTCTTTCTAAAATTGATACAAAGCAAAGAGAGTCAGAGGCTACCCTAGAAAAACAGCATAATTCACTGAGAAACATTACTCATCTGGCAGTCAGGATATTCACATTTTGGTCTAAAATCTGACATTAACTAGCTGTGACCAGAACAAGCGATTTCATTGCCCTTGGCAACTCACGTCTAAACCTTGGATACCAGACCTGATCTCTAAAGACCCCTTTGGCTCAGATATTACACGATTCTATAATTTTCCTTCATCTTGAGAGAGTTTTCATTTCATTTCTTCTGGACAAAGAGGGGCCTGAATGCACTAAAAGGTATAATAAACAATACAGAAGCATTTGTTGCTAAAAAGATAAGCGGGATATAAAAGACAACATAAAATAAACCAAACGCTTATGGTGACACTGAAGCACAACTGTTCTTTAATATCTGCTTTGCTTATATGATCACTTTAGCTGAGCAATATTTCCATTGTAATAGGTCGAGGACTCAAGAGTGAGGCAGAGCTGTAGACAGAAATGGGAATTAGAGGTAACACCTTCCAAACACTCGCTTTAGCTCAATGACGGTAAAGTGCCTTGTTGATTTAAAAGGGTGTGAAAAGCATTTAAAGATCCTTTCCACTGGGAGGAGATATGCCAATATAAGAATATCATTGACATCTTATTTAAAACCATCACATATGCTCAAAGGTTTGGACTAATACCAGCAAAACGATCAATTTACAATGCACCGAGATGTCTGGCATTAATCTAAAAATGACTGTGTATCAGACAATATTTGACTTCCCTCTTTTTTCAGCCTCCCCTTCACATCAGTGCTAATCACTCAGCACTCCCTTCAGCACCTGGAATTCTCTTTTGTATCATAGCATCTCTACCACAGACAGAATCGATTGATCTAATAAACTCATCCTAACTTTACAGTCTAGGGACCATGTGCTCTCCTGGCCAGAATATACGTATCTTAAAACAATGCCATGGGAGAGGGCAAATGCTAAACCAAAAAGACTGATAGATAGAATTACATGTATCAGTGGGGAAAATATCTGAAAGCCACAACCTCCCCAGATCCTTTTATATCTTTACACATAGCTCTGCTGTCCAGTAACCTGTCTCTGTTAAAAGAATGTTTAGTTTTAATTAAGAAAATGAAGGGCTCAAATCAATCAATAGGGAAATGCTATATTTGAATGTTGTGGTAAATGGAGAAGAGCCTCAAAGCCCAAATAGAAAAATAAAATGGAAAATGAAAAATCCTGCAGAAAAATTTTAAGGGTCTTCTCTAACCTCCCACTCAGTTTTACCATATTAGTTTTATCTGATAAGCTAATTGTCACTTTGAAAATACAGCAATATAAAATGTTTGGCTCTAAAGGTGTGAGGCAAGAAACAAGCCAGTAATCCAGGGATGAATGAGTGGGAATGTGGGGTAGGTAGGAGGGTGAAAAATGGTGACTTTGAGGCCACCTCCCATCTTGCTGAGTGTTTTTGGTTTGGTCAACTTGGAATTTTAAAAATAATTTTTAAAAAATATGTACAATCTAAATTGGGGATATTTTTAAGTAAAAACTTTGATTTCAGGTTTTTCTGGAATAATCAAAGGAACAGAAAACTTTGGGAAGACAATTTCACAAGGCAAGAAGCAGTTGGAAAGGACAATCTCGTAAGGGACTAAGGCTTGACTTTCACCATGGGACTGTCACTAAATGTGTTCTCAATGTAAACCAAAGAACTGTCCTTTTCACGGGGAGAAGGAACCTGAATGCACTAAAGTATGGTAACCTGAACAGAGAAGTTTCATTAAGAAAAACAAGGGAAGGATTAAAAAGACAGCATAAAACCAAGGTCAAGTATCCAGGCCTCCACTGAAACTGCAGAAGAACATTTTTTTTTTTTAATTATTTTTGCAGTTTCTCTAGTACAGATAAGTTCTGTTTATAAGAAAAAAAAAACAGAAACAAAAGTTTTTAAAAAAAGTTAAATTTGTTCTTTCCAGTTAGTGAAAAGAAAGGATTCATCATCAACACTTACCCTCAACACCCTGGACCCTCTCAAAGAATTTTAAAGGTCTTTTATTTTTGAAATAAAAAATACATATAGCTCCATTTATGAAGTGAGCTCTGAAAGGTATTTCCTTATTAAAACTTGGTCCTAAACCTAGGTTCACAGTACATGGTGAAAGTCTGAAGAAAGCTTATTTAACCTACATTAAATCTTGAAAATGCATTAATGAGTCTTTTAAAGGTATAATTTTAACTCCACAATCTTCAACTATAAAGACTATATAGAGCTAATCTGCCTTGCCCTTTCGATTAAACTTGTTAAGGGCGTTCTATTTAGTCAGCACCCAGAATGGGCCATTAAAATTCTTGTTCGGTAAGAGTTGTGTTCAGTGCTCTGTTGTTTTAAATTCCATTAAATCCAAATGGTCTTTATCACCCCATGACCACCCCTGACTTCAATCAGCCAATTTAATTACCTTACAAAATTGTCAGCAGCAGCAGCAAGGAAAAACAGGAAGCCTTATGACGTTATCAGACTGAAATCTTCCTCTTCAGTGTTTAATCTAGACCAGTCAATAAGGATGATGAGCACCTACTTCCTTCCCTTTCAAGGGCTTTTGACCTTACCTTTCATGCTAAGATTTAGGGTTTAAGTTTCATTTGAAGCAATTCCAGTACCTTGAGAACTGGATTACAAGTTGAAAACCCATAGAACATAAAGCTTCACCACCCAAATGCAAAACAATCAACAATTCCATTTCAATATTTCAGACCATACTACAGAGGAAAACCAAGGATCTCCCACAAACCTCAGGTATTATGGATGCAGTAAATTAGTGATTTAATGCAGATTAATGATGTAGTGATGTAAGGATAGCACAGTTGAAAGACAGTAAACTACTTTCTATTCTGATATGTCAAAATGGACATCAATAATTTCCAGGGAATAAACGGAACTGGAGCTACATTAACACAGTAAAATCCTAAGAACAGAAAGAAGATAAATTTCTCTCACTTGACTTTCTACCACAAAAGAATAAGGCATCTTCTTTAACAAAAATTTTCATAATTAAACGAAAATCAAAGATTATGTCATCATTATCATAGGCAACCCTTTATTGAAAGGTGAATAGACGTGAAAAGGCCCTGATAATCAATGATGCATCCCATGTTTGGTCTATCTTACGCTCCTCCTTTGTGTGGGAGCATTAACTTCCTTGTGCTGAGTAAATGTTGAAACAGTGTCATTTGAGAATTCAGGGAATGAACACACTGCAATGATCACTTAAGTTAAAAAGCAAAAGGTGGTCTGTCTGGAGAAATGTCTACTGACATACAAACCCCTGTTCACTACATAAAGACAACCTCACAACGCCAGAAAACGTGTTGAGTTCCATGTGTCTGGGTGGAGAAGGGGTGCTATTTCTAGAGGACGGAAAGATCATTTTTCAAAGTCATTTTCTGAAATGAGTGTGCCTCCGTTGATGGATCACATCAGAGCTATTCTTTGAAGCTTTAAGAATAAGTGGGAACTTATGTCAAAAACAGATTTTTTTTTTCTTTTTAGTGCAGCAGTAGTGTTGGCGATTCTTGGAAAGATTCCCCTCCCCTGCTTTCCAGAGCTCAGCTGAGCAGGTGTTCGGGCTTTATCTGTTTCACTCAGTAGCCGCTGTTACTCCCCCATCCCCGCCTCCCAAGAGCCAGTTTTCCAGCTTCCAGATGTAAGGCCACTCCTCCCTCCCGCCCACCTCACCTCCCAAAGGAAGAAAAATCTCTTTCAAAGAACTTGTAGAGAGTGGCAGCTTCCAAGCCCAGCCAATTCGCTCACACTCCTCTATGATGTAGTACATCTGCGGCTAATTATTATATCTGGGAGCACATGAACTAGCCACTAAGTAGGGGGATTTCCATAGGAACCCATTCCGTACCCTCTCACCCAGCGGGCTTTATAACCTGGGCTGCCCCTGAGCTGGCGGCCTTCACCTTCGGCCAGGGCACAAGGAGGCGGCTACGCGTGTACGTGGACGCAGGGCCAGCGCACAGTGGGCCAAGAGGTCCGAGCGCGTCCTGGGAAGACCTCGCCTGGGAAAGCCTTTTAAGAAAGCCGCCCTACTGGCACGCCGAAGAGAAAAGCTAGGTCGACATCTGAAGGGAATTCGTGGCCTACTACAAACCAGCTCAGCTCTTTAGAGAACAATCTTGGAGAAGCTGCCCACGAGTTTGGGAGAAAGTTTGGGTTCACGTCTTCGTTCTTGGCATTCTAAATGCCATTTCAGATAAGGAATGTGATCAACTCGACCTCAAAGATCCTAAACAAGTGATGGTTTGGGGATTGATTCCTTAAAGAAGATACCAAAGCTCCCTTCCCCCCAAACCCCGGGCCGGACTACTAGCCCTGCGCGGAGCCCGCTCCCGACCTGGCTTCTACTCCTCCCCTTGCTTTCCGGGGAACAGAGGCCGAGCGGACCCGGAAGAGAGGGTGGCGAAAGTAACAAGAGAGACGTTCAAGTACCTCCGAACCACTGTCACGTTGGGAGAATGAGGCAGTGGGGCCCACGCCCCCAGGGACGGAAGGATGCCGCCTGCGCCCCTCCAACCGCTGGCTGGGCCCGGCCGCAGCTGCGGGGAGACAAAGGTGCCTCATTTACATCGCGAGCCAGCGCGGCGGGCTGCGGGGCCGGAGCGCACCGGAGAGGGCCCGCGGGGGCGTGGCAGCTCCGCCTGAGGAAACGCCGACCCCCGGATGCTCGACCTAACCTGGAGCTGGGAAACTAACCCTCCAACTGTCCAAGCTCCACTGTGTGCACGCGCCCGCTGGGTGGTCACCCTGCAGAAGGCAGGCTGGGCCAAGCCAAGATCGAGGGAGGGGAATCCGCCACGACCCACCCGAGGCGCGGCGCCGGCCCGCCCACGGGCGAGGAGCTGACCCTGGGCTGACCCTCAGGTCGCTCCCCCATCGCCCCGGGCTGCCCGAAAGCTTCGGGAAAGCTCCCTGGAGTCGGCGCTCGGGAGACAGTCTCCCGGAGATGTTTGCAAAGCATCTTCGGAGTAGCAGGCGCGGGTGTGCAGCCCCAGGTCAGGCGCGGGGGAGGGGCGCCGGGACACAGGCGCTGGCGCACGCGACTGCAGGAAGTTTTCCTGGGAACCAAAGAGGAGTCATTGTGCCAGAGTGGTGAACGTGCTTCCCGAGAGTGCATTTGTTGGCGCGCGCGCGTGTATGTTTGTGAGAGAGAGATTGATCATCCATCCAGAAGATGGGCGGGCGTAACGAGGGACTAGGCAAGTAGCAGTCAGCATCCTAAGCTGCTCCCCTATCCACACCCGTTGGTAGGAGGACGCAGGGTCAAGTCACCGTCATAGTGGGAACGGGGAAAACCGGGAAAGGAATGTTAGACCCCGCGAAGGTGGTTTTCCACCACCTACGGGAAAGGGGGCTGAGGATGGGGCGGTAGCCGAACGGGGCCCGCGGTTGCCATAGTGCCGCTGCAGCGGCGCCGAGCGGATGGCAGAGGCCACACCAGGGTCGGAGGGGGAAGGGGCTGGAGGCCACCTCCTCACCCGCGCCCCAGAGGCAGCTGCTCCACTATCGAGTCAACCCCCTTCCCTTCCAAGGCTCCGGGCCAGCGGTGAGGCTCTGGTTCACCTTTTCAACTGAAGTTGAAAATAACATTTCTCAAGAGTGGCTCATAGGCGCCAACCAACCTCCACTTCATTAAGAACATGTTTTTCCCAGAAGAATATAAAACTCAAATATCTCCATCAAGGAAATGTTCCAATGGTTATAATGTACACAATCCTTCACCACTCAACTGGAGTCACAAACCAGAGAAAATGGATCTCCGCGTGGAAGATGTTTGAAGTTAATGGAGAAAATAACAGGTTATCTAGAAACTGGACAGCTGGTTTAAGGTAGCAAGGCACAGGTGGAAAGGTGTTTTCCTACTCCCCTATTTCTTAAGGACATTCTTAGTAAGCACTGGTCTAGGAAAATGTATTTTTGTGTGTGTGTCAGCTCTTTTGGAAAGCTGCTACACAGTCTGCAACAGTCGCCAAGATTTTTAATATGAAGATATGAAATGATCAGCGAATGTAACAATCTAATGATTCAGCAGATATTATGCTGCAAGACCAGAGCAGCAATAATTAAATCTTTAGAGTACTGGTGGCCGTTTTCCGGCTCCCAGCTTTCTTTTCCCTCCTCTTAGTCTTCAAACACACTAAGACACTCATTCACAAACACAGTTCAGAAGACACCCTGATATTCCAAATAAGTAGGTTGTACTACTCAAAATATTGGGCAAAACTACCAAACTGTGGCACTTACAATGCTTGAAGCAGAGCAACTGAACACACACATATTTCCAATGATACAGGGACCTGTTTAATGTCATCCAAAGAAACAAGCATTCCTGTGGACTCTTGTTGCTAAGAGCAACGTGCTTAAGTACCATCTAAAGGCATGCAGAAAGCAGGAAAACTACAACAGTAGGAATCCACTTATTGTCTTTTCTCATTACCAGTCCTGTGGGCTCCAGGTGTGTATATGTATTGGTGGGGGAGGGAAAGAAGGGTTCCCTTTCTTCCTACGTGAAAGCATTCCTACCCAGGTTCCACAAAGCCCCAGATAGATGATAAATTTTATCATTATAGAAAAAGCATATGAGAAACAGACAAGAGAGAAGATGCTGCTGACATAATGGGAAATGCAGGCAATCACTCTTTGATTTAAATTTGAGTGACTTAATGTATCTGCTTTTATCTCAAAGACACATACTCAGGATTATACGGTTTCCTGCATTCTTTGGTCTAAATCCACTTGAACTGTCAAAGGAGGCGCCCACAGTGGGAGCCTTTACCCTGTCGGCTTTCTCTTCTCTGGCTCTTATCTACTTAAGGAAACTTTTCCTGACTAGTTCTCCTACTGAAACTCCATTGGCCAGTGGAGAGAGGCTGAGTGTTGCCCACGCTTCATTTCCTCCAAGTAAATCTTCTGGCCAACCTTTCCACTGGAGTCTCATGTTTATAGATTTTTCCTTTGAGCCCTGAAGAAACCTGATTCCTTAGGAAAAAACAATGGATTCCCCTAATACATAATTGCCATTTCAACTTTTTTTTAAAGTCATGCTACAAGTGAAATAAAGGTGCAGACTTGGGCTCCCATACACAGACTCCCTCTGCCTCTATCATCACTGTTCATCATGTATTAGTCCGGGAGGCACAGCGAGCAAGCTGTGAAAGGACTCCCAAGTTAAAAACAGACAGAAACCCTTCCTCATGAGGCTATTTCACTCAAACAGCAGCCTCCCTGTGTTAAGTACCTTCAACCTTACAACAGTATTTTTTTTTAAAGCTCCGCGTATCCGTAAAGGCACCAGGCATTGAGAAAATGGAGAGATTAACAGAAAAGGCTCTCTCTGATGACAAATCAAAAAGATTAGCGCCCTTCATTCGCAGACCTGCCCAGGTCCCACGCGGAAGCGGACAGGTGCCAACTTGCCAAAGAGTTACCAGATATTAACTCATCAGCCGGGCAATCTAAGAGGCGTGTAGCCCCAGCCGCTCACGTTCTTGGGGGAAGGAGCTGCGAGCCAAACCGGGAGGCTCCCGGGGAGACAAGCGGGAGCAGCAGTGGTGGCCGTACCCCCGGCGTCATTACCGACTCTGACACTGGCTACCATAGGGAGGAAACGCAGCGACCACTACCACAGACAGACACTCGCTGCATCCTCCCGCGGCTATTTTTATTTCTTTTTTTTTTAATAAAAAGGGGGGAACTAAATGAAATGAAAAGCACAACTGGCTCCTTTCAAAGCCCGAGAAGCATCGGAGCAGGGAACAGGTCGAAATGCACCGAACCCACCCGCCTAGCAGAGTCAACACGCCTGTTTACATCCGGCTGCCTCTGAGCCGGATAGCAGGCGATGGAGAGGGATGGGGAATCTTACCAAATCTTAATACATGTGTGGTTCCTTGAGAATATCCAATCCACAGTAAGCAGAGCAGGAGTTTAATGGTGCGCCTGAAGACTGGATTACTTAGAACCGGGGAAATAATCTTCATGGTGTTTCTGTGTCCACACGCGCGGCACCCACTTCCCCGATCTAGCGTTAGGCTCCCGGTTTGGGCAGGAATGAGGATGCGTCGAGTGGTGGCCGCAGACACGATCACGGCATGGTCACAGAGAGAGGAAGGAGTCTCCGCTTCCCAAACCCATTAGCAATCGCTGCATGTTCTTCACTCACTGCGCCAAGGAGCAACCTTCCACTGCAAGGGATGGTGGGACATCCATGTTATTCGGGGAGCATCCGGGAGAAAGCCAGCACGCACACCCACAATGTCCGGCCGCGCGAGCCTGGGGAAGCAGAGGAGGAGGAAAATCAATAGGAAATCCAGCCTTGGAAACCGCCGAGGCGCCGGGAGCGATCCACGGTCCCAACACAAAAGGCGCTTTGCTCGCAAAGGTTTCGCCAGGCCCTATTCTACTGCACTGCTGCACAGCTTCTGACGTGAAGCCAAGATTAAGTGAGAAAAATTGAGATAGCTGCTTGCCTCTTAAGGCTTCCTGCCAGTGAGCTTCCCAATATCTATTATGCAACCAATCTGGTCGCCCACCTTGAGTTGCAAGGAGGAAGTTGGATTTATTTACGTGGGGGGGGGGGGGGTAGTGTTTTTATTTCCAGTAAAAGTCTTTACTAAGATAGTGACTGAGGCATGCAAGTGGACTTCCTACAGCAACTGATGAATTTTAATAAATGACAACCTACGTCAAAGTCACTTTGCATAGGAGTTGTAAATAAAGAAGTGGTTTAAAACAGAGAAATTTAATGCAAATGTAACTTGTTTTTAGGCTGAACGAGGGTCTTTTTATACTTTTAGAATTTTGCCTAGGCATTAATAAAGATTGAAATGCTATTGGAGAAGTAAAGATAGTCTTTAAAAACTTGAGTGAGACATTCTTTGATTACTACCTAGCAATAAAAATACATTTCTGCAAGTGGACTTTTAGGGAGGAAATGTTGAAATAAAATGAAGGAATCATATTTCCCCACCCATTTTTTACCTTATCTTAAAATAATTGTGAATATATTAAAAAAACAATGATATTTGAAAAGGTGCAGCAAACTCGAAAGGCTTCAATAATTATGCCCAAATTTCTTCTCACTTTGATTTTCTGAATATCTTTTTCTTGAAGACAGGAAATATGGAATTATAGCTTAAGCGGCATTGAGTGTCATGGTTTGGTCTAAAAATGCCTTATTTTCTAGTGTTCTGATCAGAATAATCCGAGTCCCCAGACAGTGACTGTCTTGGCTTTCACAATTTATTCAAGAAAAAAAGTACATAATTATATTTTCTTTTGTATTTTAGCTGTCCTCTATGCATATAGGTAAAATATCCAACCATAATAGCTACATTAGTAAGTGAAAATAAATTGGACAGTGATAAATATACTACTATATATTAATATTTTTAAGTGATAGGAAGCCCAAAAGGCAAATTGCCGAAACTGTATCTTAACAGTAATATCTTTTTCATAACCAACTAAGAGGACATATGTTAACCCTTATGAAAAAGTTATCAGATCATATCATTTTGAATAATCCCTAATTTTTAAATGAGTGATATGAGAAGTATTTCTTCTAGATAGCAAGATTTCTTAAATCTATTTTAAATCTATTTCTCTTAAGATAGTATAAAATGCTGATTTGAAAACAAACCTACATTCTGCAAAGGCATTAGGTGGGCATTGATTTTTTTTTTAATGGAGGCATACCTGCAGTGTCAAAAATAAGTATCATGAATGGCTAGTTCTGCAGTGTAGCAGGCAATTCAATCAAATAATCTGACTATTTGAGCACTTTAAAGGGAACACCTTGTGCTAAAACCAAGGGTATCTAGCGACTCCTTCAGTCCATGTTTAAAATATCTCTTGTAAAGCATGTACAGCCCAACATGCCCTGTCTTGTGTTTGCTGTCTCATCTATTCCATTCTATTTGTCCTTTTTCTTTTTGACCCTAGGAGAGATGATAATGATTACCAGGGCAAAAATAAATATTCTTATTTTTTATGTCAATATAATTGATATCTTCTACCTAAAAATAGCATGTTCTGATGTGGCTAACCAAAATGCTGCAGTTTTGCAGTATAGTTAGCATTTAATGGAACTTGAGAAAACAAAATGTACCATATCTCCTTGTTCATATATTCTGTTAACATAATGGCATTTGCTATTACAGTTGTAACTTTTCTACTTAAAACTAGCATCCTAAACTATTTAGGTTTTGTGAGATTATTTATTGGGTGTCTAGCTGTACTGAAAGATCAAGCTTCCAGATTCATGAAGTTCTTACATAGTAAATTAGGCAGTAAAAAGTCTATCGCAAATTTTTCTTACCATTAATTGGTCCCCAAAGAACCAATTTTGCACATATGCTAAATTAGGTTCGTTTACATCCATCAGCTAATCTGAAAGACTTGAACACCACAGACAGGAACTCCACCTGTCCAATTGAACTTCTGCAAGACAAGAGACGACCTTTCTTCAGTACCGCGGACAGCGCTCCAGACGTAGATTTATTTTGGAGCAGTACACAGAAAGTAGTACATTGAATGGGTAATGTACCATTGGAAGTGACAATGTTCGTATTTCTACTATACACATTCTGGAGTTTGAATTATTACATTGTTCACATTGTCAAGAAGACTATTTTGTCAACTGTGCTGTATGTATATTTCAGTGTGACTTAATGGGGATTGCTTAGCATAACCAGGATGTGCCAATAGCCACCCCTTTCCAAGGCATACTACTACAAAAGCCATTCATTTACATTAACTCTGAGTCCCCTCATGAGCACTAAACTATTTATTTCTCAGTATAGAAAACTGCCTGAGAGACCACCAAAATTCAGAAGACTGAATTTTGTCAATGTTCAGTGGCTAAAGACATTTCTAAAATGTATAATGTATAAATTAAAATTTATAATTTTAGGGAGACAAAGAAAATAAAATAATAAACTTAAAAAAATAAATAAATAAAATGTATAATTAGTTATTGCTTTAGAATTCTTCACCTTCAGATTCCCATCTGTTACAGGGTTATCAGACTAATTCTCATTCTTTCTCATTAAACTTCACTCACTCCCGGGGCAAAAACAACAACAACAACACCCCCAAAATTACCTCCCCAATATTAGAACACAATGATTTGGTGGTGTAGAAGATGCCTTATAGTATGGCAACTCTGAAGTTATTACAAGTTTCTCCACAATACTGATACCATACATCATAGTTTTGAGTCTATATGAAGGACTGATAGTCATTATATAGTATTTACTGATCATATTTAACTCTTCTTTTAAATTTGTAATTTGCTCCTCAAAAGAAAAAAAAATGCTAGTGGTGTCAGACAATCATATATATTTAATAATTCTGAGGTTTATACACCTTATTCCATGGTTTGATTGCTTTTTTTCTCATTTTAACCATATGGCAACCTTTACTTCCAGGAGCCAAAGCTCTGTAGGTTCCAAGGTCAAAGCAGAGATGACAAACTGCAAATGCACACACATATATATACACACACAGAGGAGCTGTGTCTAAAAGTAAGCCTAAAAAAGAAAATAAAAAAGAAACCACACAGATAGAAGGCTGACATGAAAGATATCAAGTCCATGATAAATTAGCAAAGAACAAAATGCATTCCATGTTCACCCAGAGCTTGTGCCAATAACAACAACAACAAAAGCCATTAGTTTCATCTTTTACTCTATTTTATATTTACTGACACTAATGACCTCTTATTCTTGGGCACTATTACTTGAGAAGCAATTTTAGTTTTCTATTCTCTCAGTGAAAATGAATCTTATTCTAGTTAGCTGCCACCTGCTGGGGCATGTACAAATGTGTAATAATCCTTACAGCACAAGGTTTTAAAAGACAATGCCTCTACCTTTTGCAAGAAATAGCAAATACATATCCCAGGACAACTTGAATTTCAAAGGTGTTTTTCAAAGGTTCTTTCATATTTTATCTATATTTCAGTTTTTCACATGGAATTTTTTCTAAGAATTCCACTTGACTTGTCACTGAAGTCCTGCTGATATGTGACATTTGAAAAACCTCATCTTATAGTAACACCTGACCTATTCTTCCATGCATGTGGCCTGTTGTATTGCAGCTAAGCTAAAATAAACAGCCTGTTCATACATGGCATTAGAGGTGCCAGAGAATAATGTCAGAGCTGATATCAGTTAAAACCACACTGTTGCATATTTGCACTTCACCTTTCCTAACTATGAGTGCTATGCTATATAATCCCTTGTGATTCTGAACACATTTCAACTGTTACACCAACATTCTGCTGCATTGATGATTAATGACATTTAGAGCTTAATTAATCTTTAGATGAGAAAAGAAGTGTATCTTAATTAAGAAATTGAATTGGAATAGATTTACATGACCTTTTTAAAAAATTTTCAGAACTGTGTAATCTTTAATGGGTTTAAATAGAAGAAAACAGGTAAGATTTCCAGCATCATTTATTTCTCTAACACCTTCCCTCTGTGTGTTTCATTTTGTTTGTTTAATAAGTTCCTAGGGCCACTGGAAGCTGCTTTGGTGGTTACAGGAATGATTTATATAAAAAGTTACAAGGTAATGAACATATACAAATCGAGATTGAAATATCAGTGCCTATCTTCAGCAGCTAAACTACAAACTAAGATTCAAATGAATCATGGTCTGTTGTGAAGTTAAAATAACCATCAATCCATAAGGTAATTTCTGATGACATGATACTTACAGCAAGAAGATGAAGAAATGAGAGAAGATAATCTGTGCGTTACCATCAGGATAGTAGTAGTTAAGTTTTCTAACCTCTTTTAGTTCCTAAATTGGAAATCATTTTTTAAGGTGCCTCAGCTAGGTACCCTGGTTTAATAAAGAACTCTTTGAAGGTAAAAACATCAGAGGATGAGAGTCATTAAAAGTTCTTGACGTTTATGATCCACCCTGGTAACACCACTCCCCTCACCCGAATGGGACACCCTCCGAGTTTTTTCAGAGGCTCTCAGTACTGGCACCGGTTAAAATGAATGTCTGTACTTCCTCAGCACGGAACTAAGGAGCAGGGTTAATAGATGAATGGGCGGATGGAAGGGAGGCTGGGGAGTTGGTCAGACCCGCAGGCGGACACACAGCTTCTTGCCATCTGTCTCTCTTCGCCTCGCGTGAGTCGCAGTAGCTGATGCCACTTCCTGACACGTCCACTTATTAAATTATTATATGGGGAGAACGCGAGCGCCTGCAGCCAACCGAGCCAGTTGCATCCTTGACGGGAATTGGCTGAAGCGAGCGGGACAAAGCCACTCGCAGCTAGTCGGTCCAGCGGGTGCCCCGAGAGCACCGGGCTCCACCGCGCCTTCTTCCACTCCAGGCGGAAAATGCCCCTCGCCCACCCCGGGTCTCTCCTGTCCTCGTGGGAACAGACGTCTCCGGAGGCAGCCCGGAGCGGAGCCCACCCGAGGGAAGCCCTTACCTTTCGCTGGGGGTGAGGTGGGCGGGGAGGGGGAGGGTGGTCCTCGGGGAGGAGCAGCCGGAGGAGGTCGGGCGGGAAGTCCCCGACTCCCGGACGGAGCAGCGCAGCCGTGGGCGCCGAGCACCAGTGACGGCGGCGGCGGAGACGAAGACCGCGGAGCCGCGGCGGCGGCGGAGACAGACACGCCTCCTGGCGGGGGTTCCTCGCCTCTTGCTTTAAAGGCGCCGCGCTCTATTCCCCGCGGTCCCTACACGCTCCGGGCCGCCGCGGCCACCAGGGCGCAGCGCTCGCCCCTGGACCGTAGGAGCTAAGGTGAGAAAATTCTGGGCGCCCACACACACTTGGACATCATGAACTCCCCGGCCTGGACGCCTGCCTACTCAGATGGGGCGATTGGAAACGTGACGCTTGGTTAGAGGGTGATGCAAATCGCCAAGGGATTTGCCTGGCCCTTGGTGGTGGACAACAGGTAGAAGGAGCTCGCGCGCGTTTGGTTCTGGGTGGTGGCTTTTATACCTCTCCGAAACCATAGCAACGGATCTACTCTGCTGCCAGGATTTGGGGAGCAAGCTGGTAGTCTCCAAAGTGGCCCTCTTAGTCCAACTTCTGTCATTTCCCTATGAGAAAAACCTTGACCTGCGCTTCATCCCCACCTCCACCTCAAATGCACCCTACCAGGGGGCTTCCCCCCGGTACCCGTACCCCGTTAGACCTGCCGTCTCGGCGCCCATCTCCCTGCCTTCATCTCTAAAAACAGAGACAATCCCGAGAGTCAGGGGCTGGGGGCAGGAGGGTCAGCGGACAGTCTCCCTGAGCCCGTCTGGACCATCGGTGGCAGATGCCTACTTTCCTCCCAGATCCCTGACCTCCCAATCCAAATAAATCGCAAAAGGAAGTTGGGTTCGAGATCTGGTGGGCGCCGAACCGTTGGTCTCAGACTCAAAGACTGGCGAAAGAAGCCAAGGGGAGCCTTCCAGGCCTGGCGGCCGCCGGTCTAAAACCTCCAATAGACTTCTTAAATAGGCCCGAATTGGGGAAGGGTGCCTAAATTTCCGAGACTTCTCGAAGCCCAGCTTTCAGGGAGGAGCAGCTGGCGGCGAGCAAACCCGGCTCCCCCTGCTTCTGAGTATAAACGATTAGCTTCTGCAAACAATCCCAGATTTCCACTCCTCTGGGTCGGAAAAGTCAACATCTATTCAATACCGTCGCTATTTTATCCTCGGCCCTGCAATATTAACTACAAGAGAGACTTCGCAAGTTGCCCCCAGAGAAAGTTGGCAAGCAGCCGGGATTCGCTGGGAAGTTTAAGTGAGATGAGCTGCAGCAGGCCGGGCGCGCTGGGCCGGGAGACAGTTTTCAAACCGGCTGTGTAAGGAGGGGGCCTGGTGAGATCCCGTGGAGCTGCCCTCATCCCTGGGGACACTCCAGTCTCTGATTCCTAAGGTCCGGAAGTAGAGACCCTGCACCCCCAAGGGTCTGGCTGTCTGAGCTGGAGACAAGCCTGTGTCCTTTTGTTGCTTCCTTTCTTGCAGTCCTGGTAGTTAAGCCCTCGCCTGTCCGGTTCCTGACGCAGCCTTGTGGCCCTCCACACCCTGGGGTTGGCGCCTGACTCAGCCCAGCCCTGAAGCTCTAAGAAATATTCCCGACAAACGCTATCCGGCTCTCAAGCAAAACCACCAGTCTACCCGGTGGGTCACCACTCCAGACCCTCCTGTTCCCTGCATTCCTATTGCCCACGCCCAGGCAGGGAACACTCGGGTTTTAAAGAAGTTAAGGAGAGATGAGTTAGCAGCAATGTAGCGTCCAGTTAGTCATTTAAAGATCCCTAGGGTGAAAGGGAGGCTCCCGTAATTAAGTCAACAGCGGCCTTGTTGTACTGCGTAAATAAATAGTCAATGACTCCATTGTGCCTCCTGGAGCGGGCAGCACAGACGCGTGACCGGCTCTGGGCGCCTGGGCTCCAGCTGCTGTGACCTGCAGCCTAATGGGCCCTCGAGGTACAGCCAAGTTCGGGCCAGTCCTACTAAAACATCCCATTCAATCTCACTGCCTCACAGGAGTAATGAAGACAACTTGTCTACTGGCCAAAGACACTTTCCTTGTCATCACAGGACTGGCCTCCCCACTTCCAGGGGAGGGAGGAGGGAAACACTGGACACAGAGTAGATTCTGCGGCAAATGCCTGGGCAGAAGGATCCAGCTTTGTTTTGTTGTGACTCAGAATGCAGAGTAGGCGTGGGCCTCATCTGACTGTGATAAGCATAGGCTCTGGCGTGCCCGTCGGTGCTGAATGAAAGAATAAGGGCTCAGTCTCCCAGTTCCACCTTGTTGCCCCAAGACCACATTGTTTCTGGGGCAGGAGAGGTGGCATCAGACAACTTCCTCTAAGTGCTGTGTGTGTTCTTAGAACCTAGTTGTAAATTTCTTTTCCAGCCTGGTCTGAATTTCTTTTCCAGAGCAAACACGCTCATGAAGACAGAAATAACAGAAATAACAGGCACTGGAAAGGGCATGAGCGGCAGGAGGAGAGAGCTGTGAGAAAAGTGAAACCAATCAAAATTACGCAAGTTGTGACAAATTCATTTTCCAAATAAAATGTTATCTGGATTCTAATGAGAAAAGCGGACTCACGGGGGAACTTTAGCCTACACACACCCATTTAAACATTCAAAATAAATGCTCCAACACTGTAATTTTTTTCCATAATTTATGCCAGGATTTATGAAGTTAAACTTTAAGATATCAGATCCCACGTCTCTCTGGAGAGTCATTCCCAGTCATCCTGAAGACCTGATCTCCCATCTTTGGGAAGGTAGCTGAGTCCCTCAGCTTGAATTGAGTGAAGAAACCACTTCTCCATCTTCCTTCTCAAAATGCTCTTAGAACATTAGCATGTCTGGGATTTTGACTCCCGAGGACTCAGCAGGGATCACTGAATTTCCAAGCTTATTACCAGGTTTTATTTCTTTGTGTCGGTCTGGATTGTTTGAATTACATGTATTCATTCAATTGGAAGATACTGTTTGAATAATCTAGTCTAGTGCCTTTATTTTACAAAGTGAGAAAAGAGGAGTGAGTAACTCAGGATGTGGCAGGACTGAGGCTGCCTCCTAGCCGCGCAGTGCAACATCAGCCTGTCTTCTGCCATCCACCTTCAAAACTCAGAATCATATGAAGTTAGGGCTGTAAGGAACTTCAAGGACTTCTACTCCATTTCAGGGTCACAGATCTTGGTATGTGGAAAAAAATGTACACTTGGGCACATAGCCTCGAAATCTTGCATACAATGTAGGAGATGCACATAGCATCTGAAGCCCACTGAAGGCTTATGAGCCCCTCAACTTCAGACTAAGAACCACCAACCTAGTCCAATAACATAGTTTTTCAGATGATGAAATCTAAACAAACATACTTACTTACTCAGAGTCACACTGTGGGTTAAGGATAGTTCTACGTCTGGATACCTAGTGTCCAGACTAAGAGTTCCAAGGGGAACAGTGGAAATGTTTGGGATTTGGAGATGAACACAGCAATATAGAAATGAGAAGTGATACAGAATAACCTGGAAGCCCCAGGTTCTTACAAAGACACTATAAAAAGGGAAAAAGGCAAGTGGGGGTTAAGCCTAATGATCTCCAAGGCGTATTATGGTGCTAAGGTTGTAGTGAGTGTGTGGGGTTGTTCTGGACCCCTGTTTTAACTTCTGCCTATGAAAGTGTGGGTCAGAGAAGGTCATTATTGCCAGCCCTCTGAACTCTCAAGGCTTTTGCCTGCTATTTTTTCTGGAGGAGATACCCCTTCACCCCCCAGAAAGGAAAAGGTGGCAGAGAGATCTAAGTACCTCCTCCAATGCACTTTCCCATCTCACTAGGCATCTAAAACATACAGCTGATCCTCTTTATTCTGGATGTGACTATATCCAGACTCAACACATCAATGAGACCTCCAAGTCACCTGAAATGACTCATTCTTCTACTTTTATAGTCAGTTTATTCCTTCATGTGTAAATCTATTTCCATTTAGCATCTTCCACACATAATGCATTCCAACTTTCTCAGTGTCAAAATTTGCTCACTTAGTCATTTCACTTCTGCCTGGACTCCTGAAATAGTACCAAGACCAAAGTATTCCTCAAGTACTCTACTTAGATAACTATAAATCTGTGAGCATTCCAAGGATTCTCATGCACCCTTCCTACTAATTTAAGTTTTAGGTTCTTGATCTTACTTTGTACTGTCTCCCCTCATCTTCCTCACGATCACTGTCCCCTCCCCTCTCCAATGTCTAACTGGCCGAGTCCTTCTCCAACCCCTAGCTAATTTACTTATTTATTAATTATTGTAGCATGTATTTGTTGAATGTTTATTATGTTTTAAGGAAATGAAGACAAAATAATGAGGAAAAATGTAGGCAATATACTTTGCAAGATATTTCTAAAGGTACACGGTCACTTCTATTAGCAAAACCATGACATTCTTGCTCCTTCTTTTGTAGAAAGCACTGTTATAAAAGTTGGAATGTAGTGGCACACAAGTGGCATCTAGTAGAGAGGTATCGTACGGGAAAATAATTCTTATCAGACTTCCCATCCCACCTGCAACTAAGGAGGGAAGAAACTCTGAAGATCCTTAGGCCTGTGGACAGGTAGAGAGAGGGTGCCACTCTGGGTGAGATAAGGCACACAGGGACAGTACATGCTTCTTCAAAAAACAGCATCTTAATTGGTCATATCATGAAGGAACTGCCAACACAAATCCTCAGGACTATTCCCCACCTACCATTAATCTCTCCTGTTTCCTGGAGGCTTAATAAAAGGTTTCAGAGCGGGGAAATAGCTCTTTATACAAGTCCTGTGCACGCTTGCTAAGTTGCTTCAGTCGTGTTTGACTCTTTGTGACCCTATGGACTGTAGCCCACCGGGCTTCTCTGTCCATGGGATTCTCCAGGCAACAATACTGGAGTGGGTTGCCATACCCTCCTCCCAGGGATCTTCCTGACCCAGGGATCGAACCCACTTCTCTTACCTCTCCTGCATTGGCAGGAAAGTTCTTTGCCACTAGCACTACCTGGGAAGCCCAGATAAGTCCTACCCAAAATGTTTCACATAAAATATCACATATGACTCTTTGAACAATCTTGTCAAAAGTATAGTTACTGTTTTAAGGATAATAAAACTAAAATATAGAAAGGTATGTAACTTGCCTATGGACAGACAGATAGCGAAGGCAAAACTGGGATTCACAACTTTGGAGTTTATTGTTCTTGCCGGTACAAGAGAAGAGGCAGGCAGAACGAAGCAGTATCTGCCCAGCTCTCTCTCATCCCCAGGGTTTCAGATGTTGTTACTAAGCTGTGAGGGGTAAAGTCCAACAGTTTAGGCTGGGAATATGGAGGGCTGGAGGATACGCAGCAACTCAGATTGAGCAGATCTGCTTTCTCAGCAACCGCCTGAGTGAAGGATTCATCCGGAGCCAGAAACCAGAAGCAGCTGCCTCTCAGAGGGGAAGTCAGCTTAAAAACAAGCAGAGGGCATTTCTCAGCCTTTGTTAGAGTCCAAGGAAAAAAAACCCAGAATTTGATCTGATCCCTTAAGAGTGTTCTCAACAGAAACTAAAGGTTATCCTTTGCCAAGAGAGTAGTTCTTGCAATAAGTGAGAACTAAAGATAAAGACACTTGTAGTAATAACCATTTGTCCTTAATGATAATACCTTCCTAGCTGTTATACATGCTATACATGCCAGAGCTTATACTAACTTTCTGACTTTACAGCAGTCCAGCACTCTCCAAGAACATCATGTTCCTGGGTTGTTCCAATGATAGGATACTGTTCACTTGTATATTTGCTTGTATTCAAGCAAACTTTGTAAACTAGGTTCAGAATGTTGAATAGGGCTTTATATTTAATTTTCATTCTGCAGTGAAACATTCTGACTGATTCAGTTCATCATAAAAGAAGTTGTTAGATACAGAATTATTGTCTCCGTAATGGGCCCTGCCTAGAGAGGTCATCCAGACTGTTGAAAGCTGTTATAGAGGAACTGACCAGGGTACCAATAGATTTTTCCTCTTCTACTTTAATGTAGTGATGCTAATTAGCAGCTTTTGAATCTCTTATTGCAGGTGAGCCCAGCTTCAAGGGCTGACATTCATTAAGAATATGGACACTGCTGACCTCCTGCCTTTCACATTCCTTCCAACCAAAGGATCACACAGACTGTTGGATTGAGTTGTTGGGATTGTTTGGACATGCACTGTAGGAGAGCACACAACAGAGGTAATAGAATTCGGTTTTTAGGATCTATAAATTATATGGTTTTTAATTCTGTGAATTAAGCTTAAAATGGAAAGAAAATAAATAGACTAGAGGCTAGGATCAAAATGTGGGTCCAAACTCTGTATACAAATGGAAAGTGTGAGAATTGGAAAATAAACTTATTTTGCGATCTATTGTACGAACAACTTTTAATACATTAAAATAACTGTCTCGATCTGCTTCCAGATCAGTGTCCCTTTGTAAATATACATGGAATTTGAGTACAAAGAGATGAACAGCAATGCATCACTTAACTGTATCAATATTTTATGTAGTTGATCATGTAAGAATCAGAAGCAGATTTAGTCTTCTTTGTGGACTGTAGGGACTAAGGGTCTGTTGACCATATTTCTACTTCACAAACAGAGCTATCCAACCAAGACTTGCTTACAAACTGGAAATGTGCTCAAACACACTGTCCCTGATATTCTGTTTGCTATTCTAGGCTGACAAATTGCTAACTTTCTACAATACTAGATACATATATACTGTAATTAGGAAAACAGAAGAAAAGAATCTGTGATATGGAAATATTTCTGATGATAGCTGATAATTAAAATTGCTATTTTGGGGGATAAAACAGAAGAAATGTAGTAATTTCTATAATATTTTCCACTATTCACTAATTTTAAATTAAGACATATATTTCATGTTTATATGTATTTACTGTATCTATTTCCCTACAATAAGGGACTTCAGAGTTAAGGTCCAAGTGTCAGAAACCAGAATTGTTGGAAAATGGTCTCAGCCATAAGGGAGGAGAATCTAGAATTTGCAAATATTTTTCATTTATTTCTCCTCATTCTATACTTATAATAACCATTAAAAAGAGTTACCACTTCCCAGGTGGCTCAGTTCAGTTCAGTTGCTCAGTCATGTCTAACTCTTTGAGACCCCATGGACTGCAGTAGGCCAAGCTTCCCTGTTCATCACCAACTCCCGGAGCTTGCTCAAACTCATGTTCATCAAATCGGTGATGCCATTCAATCATCTCATCCTCTGTCATCCCCTTCTCCTCCTGCCTTCAATCTCTCCCAGCATCGGGGTCTTTTCAAATAAGTCAGTTCTTCTATCAGGTGGCCATAGTATTGGAGTTTCAGCTTCAGCATCAGTCCTTCCAATGAATATTCAGGAATGATTTCCTTTAAGATTGACTGATTTGATCTCCTTGCAGTCCAAGGGACTCTCATGATCTGATTCTTACATGATCTCAGGTGGCTCAGTGGTAAAGAATTCTCCTGCCAATGCAGGAGGTGCAGGAGGTGCAGGAGACATGGGTTGGATCCCTGGATGGGTTGGGAGAATCCCTTAGAGAAGAAAATGGCAACCCATTCAGGTATTCTTGACTGAAAAATCCCATGGTCACAGGAGCCTGGTGGGCTACAGTCCATGGGGTTGCAAAGAGACTGACGTGATTGAGCAGGCACAAAAACAATCACAGGATATATTCTTCTCATTTTTAGAAATAACGAGCAAAAGTTTTAGAACAATTTATGCATAGCAAAAACAACACTGAACTAAGAGTTCCACCAGCTGAATCTCTATTTAAATATAATATCTTTGTAACTCAGTTAATTCCTATATGCTTCTAATTATTTGTAAACTCTGGAGAAGGGATTTATTAATATTTTAAAATCTGTGAGGAGATGAAAATTTTTTAAATGTGATAGTTTCTTGACAGACCCAGGATCACATCTAGTCACTGGTGAAATGGGAGCAGTACCCAGGCCTCCAGAGTTTGATCATTATCCAGAGGATGAAATGTTTCTGAAATAAAAAACTAAGCTGCAAAAAAATATAGTTCTTTGCGTTTATCTTTCATTCAAAATGATCAGAAACATGCAGAACTCATAATCTAACCTGAAAACAAATATTTATATAAAAAGATAAATTTTGTTCATTTAGCAAAAATCACTAAAAACACTAATTTAATAATTTGTGTCTAAAGTTAATGTGTACAGGAAGTGGTACCATAATAATTTTTGTAAATATCACCCTGATTAAACTCATTTAGCATTTGGGCCCAAGTAATAAACATTTCTAGAGAAAATCATAGAACTGGGATATATGGGTTGAATAGTGTCTCCCTAAAATTCATATCTACCTAGAACTACGAATGTGACCTTATTTAGAAAAAGTCTTTGTATGTGCTATCAAGTTGAGATTTACTGAAAAAGTTTTATTATCCCACAAGTATTTTGAAAAATGTAAATAATTTAATTGTAAAAATTATAATTTCTAACATCTAAAGCACCACATTATATAGTATACTATGGATCATATATTTTTGTGTGTCCATGCATATTTACTAGCTAAAATATTACAAAATTATTCCCCAAACTTATAAACTTTAAAACTGATTTTTTCTTCTGAGACAGAATTTAATAATTAGCTACAAGGAATATCTGATACTGAAGATGGTCAAGTTTCATAAGTAAGCCTCTGTTTTGCTAGTAACTGGACAATTCTAGAAGATAGTGATTCCATCTGACTGTGCTCAGAAGAGCCAGGGCTTTTTAATGCATACATCAGCAGTGCATCGGCCCCTTTGCTGTCACTAAGACAAAATTATTGGAACAGCTCTTATATTCTAATTATTTCTCCTTTCCCCCAAGATTACTCATTTATCACTGTGTAACCCTGGCAGGAGTTCCATATTCAAGTTTCCTCTATAAAATCTGATAGCGAACTTACAGTATCACTTTTTTTTTTTTGTCCTTGTACTGGTTTTAAGATTGAAGAGGTAAAAAAAATCTTTGTTAAATATAGAGTTGGCCAAAAAGTTCATTCAGTTTTTTCTATTCCATTTTATGGGAAAATCCACACTTTTTGTCCAACCTACTATATGTTGTATGGAGACACTCCAATAGGTGTTTTGCATATTTATCTCACTAACTCTGCCTAAAACAATCCTGCCAAGAAGTTATGGAGACTGGCAATGAAGGATATTCAGTTCCTCAGTCTGCTCATGATTGTTGAGCATAGTTTTGCTTACTTCTGAAGTTCAGACTCTTTCACTCTACTCCCTAGGAGTGACTTTTATAAGAAAGAAACACCATTTTGAAAATGAAAGGTACTAGGTCGATAGGAGGCCTTCCCTGGCCAAGTGTATATTTTGATAATATGCTTGGTTTCACATCAGTACCATCAGTGCATCTTCAAAATACTGTTGCCCTATTTTCTATAAAAGTAGTTTTTTTTCCAGAAGGACAACTCTGAAACATTTTGAAACTAAACTAATTTTCAAGGCTTTATCTCACATATTGTTGAAATGTCTTATTTATATGTCAGTTTTCTTACAGTGTTTCATGCAGAAAACAAATAAAACAATTGCTGATTCTTGTATTTTCCTGGTTGACATAGCTTTTAAACAGAAAAGAATCCTAACTTTCAACTCCACTGACCCTATAAAAACTCTTCAAGTTCAAAACTTGATTTTAAGTTTGACACTTTCTATTGCCTGCAATAGAATAGGTGAGGGAAATCTAAACTGTCAAGTGTGGAAAAGAAAGATATCATTGATAGAAAAAGGAGATGTGTACCCCCAGTTCACTTCTCTGCAAAATGAGATAATCTTAAAGATTGAAGAGCATTGAAGAAAAAAACTAAGACTGTGGTGAAAGTCCTCCTGTATATTTAACATGTTGATTAATTTATATACATCTATCTGTTCTTTAATGTAGAATTGGAGCACATGATCTCAATATCAAACAAAATAACTGAAATCTGAAACTTTCCAGAAAAAAATAAAGTTATATTTACAGAATAATGCATAGTGTTTCCTAATAATAATAAAAAAGGATATTTCATAGTATGGGTGCTTGTTACAAGCACATAATAAATTTCTGCATCTACTTCTTAACCTTTTCTGTCTCTCTTAAGAGTACATAGACATACAGTGATTTTTCTGTTTGTCAAAGAAACTACTACAGTTTCTAAAGCTGCCCATTGAGTGGTTCTGAGCCATAGCCAAAAGCTATTTCAAAATGAGTACAGATTTCTTTTCTCCCTAGGGACAGACAGTATGCTGCTTCCTCAGCCCAGCATTCTAAGCCTTTTCTCCCCCAGATCTTGTTTAATTCTAGGTGTAAAAAGACACTTCTTCCACTATTAAAATGCTGACAGCAATCAAGTTGGGAGTATGTCCATTTTTTATTCATTTCATGTTAAATTAAGTCATCTGTAGTTTCATAACAATGAATTCGGCCATACACTTAAAGAGAAACAAAAAAGATTTCAACTACTTCTTTGGAAAAGAAACAGCTACCAAACTGTTCTCAGATATGGGTCAAGAACAGATTATTGTGAGTATACTCAAACGTAATTATGACATACATTGATAAAATCCTGGCACTGTCTCCATTTTCATCAGAGAGGAAGCAAAGAGGTTGCTTTAGATATCAGTGCTTAAAGCCATCTCCTTTACCTGATCCATCACTGTGCTTTCTCAAGTCCGCCTTCCCCCCCACCCATCGTATTTCCATCTGTTAAACAACAATGCATTTTGTTACCATTGCAGTATTTCCCCAATATAGTGCCTTTTCGTATTTCCACAGAGCTTGAACAACCTGCAGATGAATTCTCACAACATCCTTTCAGACTTCCCATGTGGATTCAAACACAATATGCAATTATGTCATTTATATTAGTACAGGGAAACTAAGAAAGGTTAATGTTCCAGTGCTTTTAACTGAGTTCTTTCTGCATCATACCATTTTATTTCTCTGTGAGGAAAAAAAAAAGGTACAATTACAGATGGTGATAAAAGAACTGAACCAAATAGGCCTGGATCATGTAAATGATATTGAGTCAAGCCTTGGATCTCAGAAATGTCTCTGACTTGCTACATTATAGGCAGCCATGAAGCTACCAGCTTTCTTCTTCACTGTTTGAATATTCTCCTATTTAACGTCCAGGATGGTAGGGGAGAGAGAAAGGGAAAGTAATACGTTTTGAATGCAAATCATTTGTTTCATAAAGAATACCACTGTTAATTTATAAGTTTCAAAACTTTCTAACATTAATCTCATTTAGAAATGAAAATAAAAGAAAAATATTTTAATAACTTACTTAACTAATATGTTCAGTTCAGTTCAGTCGCTCAGTCATGTCCGACTCTTTGCAACCCCATGAATTGCAGCACGCCAGGCCTCCCTGTCCATCACCAACTCCCGGAGTTCACTCAAACTCATGTCCATCAAGTCATCCAGTGACTTGATGCCATCCAGCCATCTCATCCTCTGTTGTCCCCTTCTCCTCCTGCCCCCAATCCCTCCTATCATCAGGGTCTTTTCCAAAGAGTCAACTCTTCACATGAGGTGGTCAAAGTACTGGAGTTTCAGCTTTAGCATCAGTCCTTCCAATGAACACCCAGGACTGATCTCCTTTAGAATGGACTGGCTGGACCTCCTTGCAGTCCAAGGGACACTCAAGAGTCTTCTCCAACACCACAGTTCAAAAGCATCAATTCTTTGGTGCTCAGCTTTCTTCACGGTCCAACTCTCACATCCATACATGACCACGGGAAAAACCATAGTCTTGACTAGACAGACCTTGGTTGGCAAAGTAATGTCTCTGCTTTTTAATATGCTATCTAGGTTGGTCATAACTTTTTTCCCAAGGAGTAAGCGTCTTTTAATTTCCTAGTTACAATCAGCATCTGCAGTGATTTTGGAGCCCAAAAAAATAAAGTCTGACACTGTTTCCACTGTTTCCCCCATCTATTTCCCATAAAGTGATGGGACCAGATGCCATGATCTTCGTTTTCTGAATGTTGAGCTTCAAGCCAAACTTTTCACTCTCCTCTTTAACTTTCATCAAGAGGTTTTTTAGTTCCTCTTCACTTTCTGCCATAAGGGTGGTGTCATCTGCATATCTGAGGTTATTGATATTTCTCCCAGCAATCTTGATTCCAGCTTGTGTTTCCTCCAGCCCAGCGTTTCTCATGATGTACTCTGCATATAAGTTAAACAAGCAGGGTGACAATATACAGCTGCGACATACTCCTTTTCCTATTGGAACCAGTCTATTGTTCCATGTCCAGTTCTAACTGTTGCTTCCTAACCGGCATACAGGTTTCTCGAGAGGCAGGTCAGGTGGTCTGGGATTCCCATCTCTTTCAGAATTTTCCACAGTTTATTGTGATCCACACAGTCAAAGACTTTGGCATAGTCAATAAAGCAGAAATAGATGTTTTTCTGGAACTCTCTTGCTTTTTCCATGATCCAGCGGATGTTGGCAATTTGATCTCTGGTTCCTCTGCCTTTTCTAAATCCAACTTGAACATCTGGAAGTTCATGGTTCACATATTGCTGAAGCCTGGCTTGGAGAATTTTGAGCATGACTTTACTAGCATGTGAGATGAGTGCAATTGTGTGGTAGTTTGAGCATTCTTTGGCATTGCCTCTCTTTGGGATTGGAATGAAAACTGACCTTTTCCAATCCTGTGGCCATTGCTGAGTTTTCCAAATTTGCTGGCATATTGAGTGCAGCACTTTCACAGCATCATCTTTCAGGATTTGAAATAGCTCAACTGGAATTCCATCACCTCCACTAGTTTTGTTCATAGAGATGCTTCGTAAGGCCCACTTGACTTCACATTCCAGGATGTCTGGCTCTAGGTGAGTGATCACGCCATCGTGATTATCTGGGTCATGAAGATCTTTTTTGTAAAGTTCTTCTGTGTATTCTTGCCACCTCTTCTTAATATCTTCTGCTTCTGTTAAGTCCATACCATTTCTGTCCTTTATTGAGCCCATTTTTGCATGAAATGTTCCCTTGCTATCTCTAATTTTCTTGAAGAGATCTCTAGTCTTTCCCATTCTCTTGTTTTCCTCTATTTTTTTGCATTGATCACTGAGGAAGTCTTTCTTATCTCTCCTTGCTATTCTTTGGAACTCTGCATTCAGATGTTTATATATTTCCTTTTCTCCTTTGCTTTTCGCTTCTCTTCTTTTCACAGCTACTTGTAAGGCCTCCCCAGACAGCCATTTTGCTTTTTTGCATTTCTTTTCCATGGGGATGGTCTTGATCCCTGCCTTCTGTACAATATCACCCATAGTTCATCAGGCACTCTATCAGGTCTAGTCCCTTAAATCTGTTTCTCACTTCCACTGTATAATCATAAGGGATTTAGTGGTTTTGATAAAAATATTTTAATAACTACTATGTTGGTGGAGTTTTCTTGTACCTTAACTACTAATAGTAATCCCATTTTGAAAAGAAAATAAATAAAACTTATTTTAATAACTTACCTAATATATTAGTCTTTTGGTGTACACACACGTGTGTGTTTATGAATTTTTTTTGTTAGATTCACATTCCATTGCATATTTCTCTCCCCAGGGGCAAGATTCCAGTTTGCTGCTTAGAAGAGGCTTGAGTTTTGCCAAGGGCAATGCATAAATATTTCTATAGCATTACTGCTATTCCCTGCCTGTCAACTGCCAAGAGTTCTGGCAAGGATAAGACTTCACACAAGGGAAGGCCAACCAAACTGGTGGGTTTAGCAGAAACCAGGGAACTACCCAAGGACAGCTGTCAATGAGATACCAAGCTATACAGTAGAAAGGAACATGCATCTAAGATGAGAGACAACTGAGTAAAAAGAGGAAGGCTGAGAGAACTCAAGTTCTGAGGACCAAGATCTTAGCAGCAGAGATGGAGACTCTGGCACTTCAAGAGAGAACACTTGGGGCTATGCTGCTGCTGCTGCTAAGTCCCTTCAATCGTGTCCGACTCTGTGCGACCCCATAGATGGCAGCCCATCAGGCTTCCCCGTCCCTGGGATTCTCCAGGCAAGAACACTGGAATGGGTTGCCATTTTCTTCTCCAATGCGTGAAAGTGAAAAGTGAAAGTGAAGTCGTTCAGTCGTGTCCAACTCTTCGCGACCCCACAGACTGCAGCCTACCAGGCTCCTCCATCCATGGGATTTTCCAGGCAAGAGTACTGGAGTGGGGTGCCATTGCGTTCTCCACTTGGGCTGTATCTTGGCATAAAGAGACTCACAGTCAAGAGTGGGAATCCAGACAATTATAGATGGTACCCTCTTCAGCACACACACACACACAAAGTGAACTCTCTGTGAAAAGACGTGGAGGAGTGGTGATGCTTTTGAAATGTGTATAAATATCAAATCACAATGATGTGTCCCAGGAATGAACAGAATGTTGTAGGTCAATTGTACTTCAGAAACAAACTTGTAGAAAACAAGAGTAGATTTGTGAGGCAGGGGGGAAAGGGAAGGGGAACTGGATGAAGGTAGTCAAAAGGTCCAAACTTCCAGTTATAAGATAAATAAGTACTAAGGATGTAATGTACAACATGATAAATATAATTAACACTACTGTATATTATATGTGAAAGTTGTTGAGGGAATAAATCCTAAGGGTTCTCATTATGAGGAAAAATGATTTTTTTTTTAATTTCTGTAAATTTACATCTATTTGAGATGACTAAAATTCACTAAACTTATTGTGTAATCATTTCATGATTTTGTGTGATACTATAATGGTGTGGATGTGTCATGACATGTTTGTGAAAGCCCATAGAATGTACAAAACCAGGAGCAAGCGTGAACTTTGGATGATTACGATGTGTCAATGCAGGTTTATCAGTTGTAGCAAATGTGTCACTCTGATGGGGGAGGTTGATGGTGAAGGTAGCTATGTGTGTGTAGAGGGTCAGGGAGTATATGGGACCTCTGTAGTTTCTGCTCAATTTTCCTATTAACCTAAAATTGCTCTAAAAAATAAAATCTCTTAAAAAAATGTGATGCCATTAAGGTCAGAAGAGAGCCAACAGCAAGGCATTGACCCAGAACACCAGGTAAAAAAGAGTCCTGAGCATGCCTTGCTCTCCAGGGCCAAGCTCAAATTTAGGGACAAAGAGACATGAATGAACCTAGAGCTGTATGACACTGCAGACTGAATTGTGTCCTCCCAAAGTTCATATTTTGAAACTGTAACACCTACTCTGATGTCATTTGCAGATTGTACTTTAAAAAAAAAAAAATTATTTGGCTGTAACAGGTCTCAGTTTCAGCAGGCAGGATCTTTAGTTGTGGCATATGGGAGCTAGTTCCCTGACCAGAGATCTAACCTAGGCCCCTTGCATTGGGAATGCAGAGTCTTAGCCACTGGACCACCAGGAAAGTCCCCCTGAAGACTGGACTTTTTAGGAGATAATTATGTTTGGATGAGGTCATGAGAGTCTTCATGATAGGATTCATGTCCTTATAAGGAGACACAGAGCTAACCCTCTCTTTCTCTCTCATGTGAGGACACAGTGAGTTGGCCGTTCGAAAGCCAGGAAGAGTTTTCACCAGAACCCAACTATACTGACACAGTGACCTCAGAATTCCAGCATCCAAAACAATGAGAAAATAAATCATTTTTAAAGTCATCCAATATATGGCATTTTGCTATGGCAACTTTCAGTTCAGTTCAGTTCAGTCACTCAGTCGTGTCCGACTCTTTGAGACCCCATGAATCACAGCACGCCAGGCCTCCCTGTCCATCACCAACCCCTGGAGTTCACTCAAACTCATGTCCATCGAGTCGGTGATGCCATCCAGCCATCTCATTCTTTGTCATCCCCTTCTCCTCCTCAATCTTTCCCAGCATCAGAGTCTTTTCCAGTGAGTCAACTCTTTGCATGAGGTGGCCAAAGTATTGGAGTTTCAGCTTTAGCATCAGTCCTTCCAATGAACACCCAGGATTGATCTCCTCTAGAATGGACTGGTTGGATCTCCTTGAAGTCCAAGGGACTCTCAAGAGTCTTCTCCAGCACCACAATTCAAAGGCATCAATTCTTTGGCGATCAGCTTTATTCACAGTCCAACTCTCATATCTATACATGACCACTGGAAAAACCATAGCCTTGACTTGAGGGACCTTTGTTGGCAAAGTAATGTCTCTGCTTTTTAATATGCTGTCTAGGTTGGTCATAACTTTCCTTCCAAGCAGTAAGCATCTTTTAATTTCATGGCTTAGCCAACAAAAACACGTGATATCATTCAGGTCCCACTTCTGAACCAACGTTTCTAAAGACCAATATAAACGGGGAAGGGGATAGGGAAACATAAGCACTGCTTCTGTTTAATCAGGTGTGTTTGTCCAATAAGCATAGCTATCCAGACAGAGGGCACATGAAGGAAAGGGAAGGGCTTTCTCTGAGTGGTAGCTGAAATGAAGGGTGGGGGACTTGATTCTGTGGTTAAGTTAGGATTTTCCTTCTTTGTGGGAAGTCCTACTACTTACAAGGTTATAGCCAACTTTCTATTAAAACTAAGAATTAGGGGAGAAGGAAGGGTGGGAAATCAGGTAGGAAAATGCCATCCTGGTGGGTGCCCTCCTGGATGCCCTCCAAGTAGATCTCCTGGTGTAGCGCTTCCCTTGCTCGGGACTAAATGCCCTGACAAGCTCAGTATAAATGGATGGATATGCTGTGTTGGGCTTAGTCACTCAGTTGTGTCTGACTCTTTGCAACCCCATGGACTATATAGCCCACTAGGCCCCTCTATCTGTGGGGATTTTCCAGGCAAGTATACTGGAGTGAGTTGCCATGCCCACCTCCAGGGGATCTTCCCAACCCAGGGATTGAACCTAGGTCTCCCACATTGCAGGTGGATTCTTTACCATCTGAGCCACCAGAGAAGCCCAAGAATACTATGGGGGGTAGCCTATCCCTTCTCCAGGGGATCTTCCAGACCCAGGAATCCAACCAAGGTCTCCTGGATTTCAGGTGGGTTCTTTACCAGCTAAGCTACCAGGGGAGCCCATAAACGGATGGATGACGTGAAGTCAAAGTCCCTCAGTCGTGTCCAACTCTTTGTGACCCCATGCACTACACAGTCCATGGAATTCTCCAGGCCAGAATACTGGAGTGGGTAGTCTTTCCCATCTCCAGGGGATCTTCCCAACCCAGGGATCAAATCCAGGTCTCCTGCATTGCAAGGGGATTCTTTACCAGCTGAGCCACAAGGGAAGCCCATAAGTGGATGGTTAGCTCTACCTTAAAATAAAAAGTTCTTGTTGCTTGGTCTTATAACACTAAGCAGAGTAGCTATTTTAATGTTTTAATGTAGAAACAAAAAAGTATTTATACGGATATGAAGATAAATGTGTATTTTTTTTCATTAAGAGAAAAACACCATTTTGGTCACAGGGAGTCAAATTTGGGGTGAGTAGTCTGGGTAGAAATAAGCATCTTCTTTTGAGTCAGGGGTGGGGAAGGTGGTGCCTGGAAATTTAGTTCTTTGGGGCTGTTATTCCCTCACTACCACTTCAGGACTTCTATGTGCCCTGCTCACCCTTCTGGGGAGACTGATACTGGTTGGTTTAACAAGTGGAAACCTGTGATAGCAGCAGTAGTCACCCGAGCCCTCGAGCTTTGGTTTAAAAGACACACATATACATGCAGGGGTTTGGAGATATGTTTGCTGGTCAGCTTGAGTATGTTACTGATAAGAGGGTATAGGGGTTGTTTACTGGTGGGATTATCATATCACCGAAGCAGGTCATTTGACATATTAAAAAAATTTTAAAGCCAAACAGAAGTTTAGATTTTAATCATATCCATAGGTGTTCTAAGTGTTTGTGTCTCAGAATGGTTTGTTTGCTTCAGTTGTCTCTTTCCCATCTCTGGTCTTGAAAGAAATGGGAACAGTATTGGAGTCAAAACACTTGTAATTTTGTATTCTGCTATCTATTCCCTGAGTGTGAGATATTCATTTCCTTTGTTAAGACTCCTGAGGAGTTATTTTTTTTTCTTTGATAATAAAACGAAACCCCACCTCATCCCTACATTTCCCCGACTGTTTCTGGCTGTTTTTGTGTTGGTTGCAGCAGGTAGACTGTGGTTTTCTCAGACAATTTCTAATTACCATGTACAGTATGTTCAGAGTTAGGTAACTCCTCACTGTAAACAAACTGTTCACTGTCCAGAGCAGCTCTAATAAATCAATCTAACACATTAATAAATAAATTCAATTTGCATATGGCCAATTTTGACCAAACTCTTCAATCCATGCAAGCTTCTAAGCCTTTCTATCTTTTTCATAGTTCAGTTCAGTTCAGTCACTCAGTCGTGTCTGACTCTTTGCGACCCCATGAGTCACAGCACGCCAGGCCTCCCTGTCCATCACCAACTCCCGGAGTTCACTCAAACTCATGTCCATAGAGTTGGTGATGCCATCCAGCCATCTCATTCTCTGTTGTCCCCTTCTCCTCCCACCCCCAACCTTTCCCAGCATCAGAGTCTTTTCCAGTGAGTCAACTCGTCACATGAGGTGGCCAAAGTATTGGAGTTTCAGCTTTACCATCAGTCCTTCCAATGAACATGCAGGATTATGCATTTAAATCTTTTACTAGGCACAGAAGAAACTGCTGAAGGCAAGAAAACATATTTAGATGTCTACAGTCCAACTTGCTTTGTGAATAAGTACTATTGTACTTTGAATACCAAGTCATGTCTGACTCTTTGCAACCCGTGGACTGCAGCACCCCACACTTCCCTGTCCTTCACCATCTACTGGAGCTTGCTCAAACTCATGTCCATTGAGTCAGTGATGCCATCCAACCATCTTATCCTCTGTTGCCCCCTTCTCCTCTTGCCCTCAGTCTTTCCCAGCATCAGGGTCTTTTCCAGTGAGTTGGCTCTTTGGATTAGGTGGCCAAATTATTGGAGCTTTAGCATCAGTCCTTCCAATGAATATTCAGTGTTGATTTTCTTTAGGATTGACTGTTTGACCTCCTTGCTGTCCAAAGGATTCTCAAGAGTCTTCTCCAGCACCACAGTTCAAAGGCTTCAATTCTTGACTGGAGAACAACAAAAGTATAAAATATGTGAAAAATCTTTAAGAATATAAAAGTAAGTAAGGTGGTGTGAGTGTACCCTCAAGTCCTCTTGGCCCTTCTCTGTTAAGTGAAAAGGCAATGGAAAATAGAGGAAATATAGATAAATAGGATGCATTTTTGGTTTTTAAAAACCCCATCATTAAAATCATCTCAAACAAGAGTTGCCCTTTGGCTTTTCCATTCTTGTATTTGCTGAATAAGTCCACACTCATCAGAGCCATTTCCCATGTACCCTGACTCTAATTTCTAGAATAACACAGCCTCATTTTCAATTTATATTCAAAGGTACCCTGGTGTTCTTTTTTCCCTCTTCCCTCAAGGAACAATTACTAGAATCTGGTGAAGTGCCCCATAACAGCACACTGAAGTTTAGTGAAGGGTCAAAGATAAAGGCTTCCCTAGCCCTTCTTGGCAGAGAAGGCAATGGCAAGCCACTCCAGTACTCTTACCTAGAAAATCCCATGGATGGAGGAGCCTGGTAGGCTGCAGTCCGTGGGGTCGCTAAGGGTCGGACATGACTGAGCGACTTCACTTTCACACATTGGAGAAGGAAATGGCAACCCACTCCAGTGTTCTTGCCTGGAGAATCCCGGGGACGGAGGAGCCTGGTGGGCTTCCGTCTATGGGATCACACAGAGTCGGACACGACTGAAGTGACTTAGCAGCAGCAGCAGCAGCCCTTCTTGGCTCAATGGTCAGAGAGTGAAGGTGGGGGTGGGCTCAAGGTCCTACCTCTGTGAATCCACCCATATATACGAAGTAATATGATAACCCCTGTGCTTTTGCTAGTTGCAGTAAGAAAATTAAGCGCTAAAAATTTATTTATTTTTTGGATGTGATGGTGAAGATGACAATAATAGAAGCTAAAAATTTACTCTTCAATTAGAGTAGGATCTCAAAATGTCCATAGTCATTAAAAGATGAAAATCTGAGAACACTCTAGCAGAGAAGGAAAGATGGGCAAAATAACATGTATGGGCAAAGGCAGAAGTTAGAAATTATATTGGTCTCTGTGTGTGTGTGTGTGTGTGTGTGTGTAAGTCACTCAGTCATGTCCAACTTTTTGCGTCCCCATGGATTGTAGCCTGTGAGGTTCCTCTGTGGAATTCTCCAGGCAAGAATAGTGGAGTGGATTGGCATTCCCTTCTCCAGGAGATCTGGAGATCAGGTTGGGATCTCCAACCCAGGGATCAAACCCAGGTCTTCTGCACTGCAGGCAGATTCTCTACCTGAGAACAGAATTAGCCTAATCTGTGGATATCATTACTAAAGTGCCCACCCACAGCCATTTGACTGCCATATCCTCCCAGTCCCAGATTGACTGACATTCTGCCCTCCCAAGATACCCTGTTGTAGAGGTAATAGTCCTCCCCAGGAAGAAAGCTCATTAGAATGACTTCTAGTACTAAGGCCATGTATTGAGGGCCTACTAAGTGCTACAGACATTCTCTCATTTAATACTCAGAGCAAACTTCAGAAATGTCCTTACTCTGATATTTTATTCAGGGCATAGATTTAGAACTGATAAATAACTTGACTAAGGTCAGAAAACCAGAAAGGATAAAAGATGGAATTTTACCCCATGCTTGTAGAACTATAGTCCATGTAGCCAGAAGTATATGGTGCTGTATTGGGATTATAACCAGGAGACGAAATGGCAACCCACTCCAGTATTCTTGCATGGGAAATTCCATGGACAAAGAAGCCTGGCGGGCCACAGTCCATAGGGGCCACAAAAAAGTCGGACATGACTTAGCAACTAAACAACAGCACAGCAACGTGGTGCTGTGTTGGGATTATAACTGGGAAGAAATTTGACGCATGATTTTACATTAAAATAAGCACGCATGACTAGTTTATATAACATAATGTCAATTTTATAAGGACTTTAAGACATGGGACTTCAGAGAAACTTTTAGGTGTATCAGGTTTATTAGTCCACCATGGGCTCTGTCCCAGGTCCTCTTTCAGTTTCATTCTCCTATGTCGTTGGAATGAAAAGTGGAGAGTATACTCCTTCCATGCAACTTCTTAGATAACAGAGTTTCAGTTTTTCTAAAGTTTTTTGAGAAATGGAAAAAAGCATGACAAATGAAAATGCAAAAGCTTAGACATAGAATAATAATTTAAAATACAGAATCCTTTGTGTTTGGGTTGACATCAACTCCGTGTTTTCACTTCATTCCTGTTTCACTCGGCACCAGACAAGACAACCAGGCCAGCCAGGCTAACGTGGAGTTGAGTTGCCACTGTGCTTAGGTTTGGAGGCTTTCTTGGGTTCCTCCCACAACCCCTTTCTTGCCCTATTTTTTTTAACGTTTATTTATTTATTCAGCTGCATTGGGTCTTAGTTGTGTCATGTGGGATCTTTTGTTGCAGTGTACAGACTCTCTAGCTGTGGCACACAGGCTCCAGAGCATGCCAGCTCAGTAGTTGCAGCATGGGCTTAGTTGCTACATAGCACATGGGATCCTATTTCCCCAACCAGGGATCAAACCCATGTCCCCTACATTGCAAGGTGGATTCTTGACCATGGACAGTGAGGGAAGACCCCCTTCCCCCATTTCAAGGAAGAGCCCCATATCTGGCCCTGGCTCTGCTCCACCTCAGCTCTGAGGAGCCATCTCATTATCAGGCTCCATATAACCCTCCCACTACACAACAACCCTACAGAGGACTTCACCACTTGAAAGCGGGAAACACGTGCTTGCAGATTCCACGCCCAAGACACCCTCCAGCTCATGACTCACCCCTTTCCACTTTCATCATTCCTTTGAACCATAACTACTACTAGTTATTATTACCACATCAGTTCAGTTCAGTCGCTCAGTCGTGACCGACTCTTTGCGACCCCATGAATCACAGCATGCCAGGCCTCCCTGTCTATCACCAACTCCCGGAGTTCACTCAAACTCATGTCCATCAAGTCGGTGATACCATCCAGCCATCTCATTCTCTGTCGTCCCCTTCTCCTTCCGCCTCCAATCCTTCCCAGCATCAGAGTTTTTTCCAGTGAGTCAACTTGTCGCATGAGGTGGCCAAAGTATTGGAGTTTCAGCTTTAGCATCAATCCTTCCAATGAACACCCAGGATTGATCTCCTTTAGAATGCATTGGTTGGATCTCCTTGCAGTCCAAGGGACTCTCAAGAGTCTTCTCCAGTACCACAGTTCAAAAGCATCAATTCTTCGGCGATCAGCTTTCTTCACAGTCCAACTCTCACATCCATACATGACCACGGGAAAAATCATAGCCTTGACTAGATGGACCTTTATTGGCAAAGTAACGTCTCTGCTTTTTAATATGCTATCTAGGTTGGTCATAACTTTCCTTCCAAGGAGTAAGCATCTTTTAATTTCCTGGCTGCAATCAGCATCTGCAGTGATTTTGGAGCCCAAAAAAGTAAAGTCTGACACTGTTTCCACTGTTTTCCCATCTATTTCCCATGAAGTGATGGGACCAGATGCCATGATCTTTGTTTTCTGAATGTTGAGCTTCAAGCCAACCTTTTCATTCTCCTCTTTCACTTTCATCAAGAGGCTTTTTAGTTCCTCTTCACTTTCTGCCATATGGGTGGTGTCATCTGCATATCTGAGGTTATTGATATTTCTCCCGGCAATCTTGATTCCAGCTTGTGCTTCTTCCAGCCCAGCATTCTTCATGATGTACTCTGCATATAAGATAAACAAGCAGGGTGACAATATACAACCTTGACGTACTCCTTTTCCTATTTGGAACCAGTCTGTTGTTCCATGTCCAGTTCTAACTGTTGCTTCCTGACCTGCATACAGGTTTCTCAAGAGGCAGGTCAGGTGGTCTGGTATGCCCATCTATTTAAGAATTTTCCACAGTTTATTGTGATCCACACAGTCAAAGACTTTGGCATAGTCAACAAAGCAGAAATTGATGTTTTTCTGGAACTCTCTTGCTTTCTCTATGATCCAGTGGATGTTGGCAATTTGATCTCTGGTGCCTCTTCCTTTTCTAAAATCTGCTTGAACATCTGGAAGTTCACAGTTCACATATTGCTGAAGCCTGGCTTGGAGAATTTTGAGCATGACTTTACTAGTGTGTGAGATGAGTGCAATTGTGCGGTAGTTTGAGCAATCTTTGGCATTATTTTTCTTTGGAATTAGAATGAAGACTGACCTTTTCCAGTCCTGTGGCCACTGCTGAGTTTTCCAAATTTGCTGGCATATTGAGTGCAGCACTTTCACAGCATCATCTTTCAGGATTTGAAATAGCTCAACTGGAACTCCATCACCTCCAGTAGCTTCGTTCGTAGTGATTCTTTCTAAGGCCCACTTGACTTCACATTCCAAGATGTCTGGCTCTAGGTGAGTGATCACGCCATCGTGATTATCTGGGTCATGAAGATCTTTTTTGTACAGTTCTTTTGTGTATTCTTGCCACCTCTTCTTAATATCTTCTGCTTCTGTTAGGTCCATACCATTTCTGTCCTTTATCGAGCCCATCTTTGCATGAAATGTTCCCTTGGAATCTCTAATTTTCTTGAAGAGCTCTCTTGTTTTTCCTATTCTGTTGTTTTCCTCTATTTCTTGCATTGATCTCAGAGGAAGGCTTTCTTATCTCTCCTTGCTCTTCTTTGGAACTCTGCATTCAGATGCTTATATCTTTCCTTTTCTCCTTTGTTTTTCACTTCTCTTCTGTTCACAGCTATTTATAAGGCCTCCTCAGACAGCCATTTTGCTTTTTTGCATTTCTTTTTCATGGGGATGGTCTTGGTCCCCGTCTCCTGTACAATGTCATGAACCTCCATCCAGAGTTCATCAGAGTTCATCTAGTATCTATCAGATCTAGTCCCTTAAATCTATTTCTCACTTCCACTGTATAATCATAAGGGATTTGATTTAGGTTATATCTGAATGGTCTAGTGGTTTTCCCTACTTTCTTCAATTTGAGTCTGAATTTGGCAATAAGGAGTTCATGATCTGAGCCACAGTCAGCTCCTGGTCTTGTTTTTGCTAACTGTATACAGCTTCTCTATCTTTGGCTGCAAAGAATATAATCAATCTGATTTCGGTGTTGACCATCTGGTGATATCCATGTGTAGAGTCTTCTCTTGTGTTGTTGGAAGAGGGTGTTTGCTATGACCAGTGCGTTCTCTTGACAAAACTCTATTAGCCTGTGCCCTGCTTCATTCCATGCCCCAAGGCCAAATTTGCCTGTTACTCCAGGCGTTTCTTGATTTCCTACTTTTGCATTCCAGTCCCCTATAATGAAAAAGACATCTTTTTTGAGTGTTAGTTCTAAAAGGTCTTGTAGGTCTTCATAGAACCATTCAACTTTGGCTTCTTCAGCGTTACTGGTTGGGGCATAGGCTTGGATTACTGTAGTATTGAATGGTTTGCCTTGGAAATGAACAGAAATCATTCTGTTGTTTTTAAGATTGCATCAAGTACTGCATTTCGGACTCTTTTGTTGACCATGATGGCTACTCCATTTCTTCTAAGGGATTCCTGTCCACAGTAGTAGATATAATGGTCATCTGAGTTAAATTCACCCATTCCAGTCCATTTTAGTTCACTGATTCCTAGAATGTCTACGTTCACTCTTGTCATCTCCTGTTTTCCACTTCCAATTTGCCTTGATTCATGGACCTAACATTCCAGGTTCCTATGCAATATTGCTCTTTACAGCATCGTTCCTTCCTCCTATCACCAGTCACATCCAAAACTGAGTATTGTTTTTGCTTTGGGTCCATCCCTTCATTCTTTCTGGAGTTATTTCTCCACTGATCTCCAGTAGCATACTGGGCACCTACCGACCTGGGGAATTCCTCATTCAGTATCCTATCATTTTGCCTTTTCATACTGTTCATGGGGTTCTCAAGGCAAGTATACTGAAGTGGTGGTCCCTTCTCCAGTGGACCACCTGTCACATAATCCCCACTATTAGTTGAAGATGAGCTCACATTTCAGCCTAGAAGAGCAGAAGAAGCTGGTCCCCTGAGCATTTCAATGGTTTCGATATCTGCTGACATCACCTAATCATAGTCATAATCTCATGACACTCCCGATCAGGCTATCACTACCTGGCAGGAGTGTTTTACCCAGGTAGGAAAATTTGGCAACTATAGCTGAGAAATCACAGGGTTATATCCTAGGTTTCTATAATCCCAAATCAAGGAAAAGCCCCTATTATATACAATAGACAGAGAGTTTTTTTAATGGAGACAAGATTTGGGAACATGTGTCTGAGCCACACATCTCCAGAGGCAGAGTCTCCTTTACCTTGTTTTCTGTTCTATCTACTGGGCTCCCATCAAAATGTCAGATCACTGAAACAGATCCCAAGGCAGTTTACAGGAAATGGTGAATGAACAGTGAGCCCAAACCGCCCTCCCCAAATTAGAACGAATTCACTCAAATGAATCTCCTGTTAGTGAAGTATATGGAAGAGCCCCCAGGGCAGGCAGATGGACTCTGCTCTATTTCCATCACTACCTTGCAAACTAGTAAGGCCGGCAGCAAAATTCATGGAATCACATGGCCTAATGCCATTCACCTGCTGTCCTTCTTACCTTTTGAAAAAGGCTTCGTTCTCATCACTAAAACAGTGAAAGCAGTCTTTCAATAGCAGAAAATATATTTTAAAAACTATAGTGGAAAGTATCCAAATATAGAAGTTTTCTATCCTGCTTTCCTCCATTTTTGCTTTGCAGCAAATTCTATAATGAAAAACCAGAAAGAAATAACTCTTTATTGTCCTCATACCTTTCCAAACGAATTTGCAAATATTCTGGTCTGTCCTTCCATCAAAAAATTTCTAGTTTGGAAAGCTGCAAAATATGACCCAAATTCACCCCATTCTGCCTCTACACATGACCAATCACAAAAGCATAAAGCTCTTTCATTTTTCAAATAAACATGACTTTGGAAGAGAAGTCCTTTATTTTGATACAAATCTCATTCTGCAAGAAAACATGAATAGTCAATATTTCCTGATGTATCATGCTGTTCATCTACAATAACCAATTTATTCGGAGATTTATTACCTTACCCCAGCCCACTGCTTAGCACTGACAAAGCTGATAAGAAATTCACTGTATTTATGAAACTACAATCCTTTTGGTTAGATGAAAAAGGTACACATAAAGATGTGCAATAACTACGTTTTTACGTAACTAGAGATAGATTCAGTGTGTTGAAACTGGCAGAGCCACCTTAAGGAGTCAAGTGTTGCTAAACCCGGCTGAGGGTCTCCTGGGTTCCCACTTAGGAGAGCTTCTATTAAGCAGAAACTGTATTATGAAAATGCCAGCTCCTTCATATCTCTGACAAGTATGTGTCAGTGTTAAGATCCCATTAAATGCAAATTTGATCTTTTATAAAATCATGTTTAAAGCTAATATCACAGAGCATCAGTTAGACTTCTGTATGCTTTGAGGAGGCTGAAAACTGCATTTATTTCAAAGATACCTTGTGATATGTATAAAACAGAAATTTAATCAAGTTTAACTAATTATAATACAAGTCAAATTCCATTCCCAATATGTAAATAAAGTCATCCCCCTGTTGTTTACTTATTTGGTTCATTTTTCCTTTGAAGAATTCTGGTCCCTGAAATCAATAGTAACTGATTTATTCTTCAGTCATGCTTTATTTACCAGGCATGAGAAATGAGGTTTTTGGAAAAAGGGAGGATTGCCTATCTTTTAAGCTATACTTTCAAACCTTAAAAATTTTAATTATGATAACATAATCTTACAAATATACTTTATGCATTTCAATTACTCAAAGAACCTACATTATTCAATTAGATTTTGACCCTCTCCTTCACTCTGCAAGGTTTGTAAAACAAATATTTTCACTAAACGGGGAAAAAAAATGAAAGCTTAGAGAAGTTAAATGACTTTCAAAGTCACTTAACTTGTAAGTAGAAGACACAATATCAGAATCTTCAGACTCCACAAAAAGTGTTCTTTTCATCAATAAAGTCTTTTGAAAATATACTTAGCTCTCTGCTTTATAAAATAGAAGTTTCTCAAAATATTTTTAAAATTTTCTTGATGAATCAAATTTTTTTATGAACAACCGACAAACTGAACCATGCAGCAATGTATTGCTATTTTCAGCTCTTGGAAGTAAGAAAGATTGCTTTCCCCAACACTGTATAATTCCAGAATGCTGTGCTGTTCTAATTGGTTAGCTTTAGTCTTAAATTGGCACTAAGAATCCCTAGAGGGTTACTGAGTCATGCAGAACCTAACTTGCCCTACACTAAGTGTCCTCAGAATACTGTAGTGTTTGAATGGGTGTTTCTCTCCCTCTCCTCATTGTTATGTGGGGACACTCTCATCATTGATCACATGTCAGTAAATTATCCCACTACCATTTTTAATCTCCAAAGGTACATATCATCGTCTTCTGCTATTCCTATTTTTCCCTGTTTCCTGCAGTCTTGCTAAGACTTAAGTTATTACATTTGACATCCACTGTGAGTGGACAGTTCTTCAGTCTGATGAACTAAATGATTACATTGCATTTCCTGGTGTCCCCTTGTTTTGCACTTATTTGCTTGGTTGTGTCAGGTCTTAGTTGCAGCACATGGGACGTTTTACTTGTGGTGTGTGTGATCTTCAGTTGTGGTATGTGGGATCTAGCGCCCTAACCATGGATGGAACCCGTGTTCCCTAAACTGGGAATCTGGAGTCTTAGCCACTGGACCACCAGAGAAGTCCTTCTCATTGTCTTTTTCTTTGTTTTGGTGACTCTTTTCAGCAATTTTTATGACTGTTCACACTTAGAATATATACACACACACAAATAAGTGGGAATACTGCTGTTGTAAATTTAGAACAAATTATTCCAAATATTTAACACCTTTCTTTTGAATTGGGCTTCCTTGGTGGCTCAGATGGTAAAGAATCTGCCTGTAATTCAGGAAACCCAGGTTCGATCCCTGGGTCAGGAAGATCCCCTGGAAAAGGGAATGGCTGGCTACCCACTACAGTATTCTTGCCTGGAGAATTCCATGGACAGAGAAGCCTGATGGGTTTATGAGGTCACAGAGTCAGACACGACCAAGCAACCAACACTTTCACTTTCTTCTTTTGAATTAATAAAATGAAATAAAGTGATAACTCTCAGTGGTAGATGAAGTAACCCAAGAATATTTTATATCCATTTGGTTCCTGAGAGAAGACTGGAGAACACCCCTAGTGGAATAATGGGATCATGGAATGTTATGGAGCAGAGAGCCTTACAGACCACCTGAATTAGGCTCTGAAGTTCTCAACCTCTTTTTTGGAATTCACAAATAAGTCTCACAAGTGTGAACTGTTTCCAATTATCTCCAGCACATAAGCCACAAATCTATCCTTTTTCTGTCCTACTCAAAATTAGCACATAGGAATGAAAATTATTGTGAATGTAATATTCAAGGCATAGCCACCCTAAAATCAAATGTTAATCCTTGGCAAATCTGACATGTTCTATACCCCTGTTTTTGTTCAGTCACTAAGTTATGTCCTACTCTTTGCAACCCCATGGACTGTAGCTTGCCAGGCCTCCCTGTCTCTCACCATCTCCTGGAGTTCACCCAAGTTCACGTCCATTTAATCAGTGATGTTATCCAACTGGTGATGCTCATGACCTCATCCAGACCTAATTACCTCCCAAGGGCCCCATTTCTTAATACCATTACAATAGTGGTTAGAGCTTCAATATATAAATTTTGAGGGAACAACCATTCAGTCCCTAACAAGAACAAGTGTTAGGTTCTGTGATTAGGCAGAAATAGATTTTATCATCATCTAATAATTAACATACTTACAGTATCTTTAAAATATATATATATATTCAAAAACACTACTTCTAATTTGGTAGAATGTGCCTTGCCTTTCCTTGAAAGTGAAAGTGCTCGTTGCTCAGTAGTGTCCGACTCTTTAGCCTGCCAGGCTCTTCTGTCCATGGAATTCTCCAGACAAGATACTGGAGTGGGTTGCCATTCCCTTCCCCAGGGGATCTTCCCGACCCAGGGACTGAACCCAGGTCTCCTGCATTGCAGACAGATTCTTTACCAGCTGAGTCACCTTACAGGTGATTTTAATTCCATTAGGTTATCTGAAAACAAACTGTTTGTCAGATACATTAATAGCATCTACCATCTATTTCTCACACAGTTCACTTACCTGAGTGATAAAACTGTATTCCACATATTCTTTGGGGGTGAAAAAATCACATTATACTCCTCGCTTGATCATGAATCACTCCTCTATGCTCTGTTACCCTTTATGGGTGATGATGCAGATTATACATACATATATTACACCATAAAACAAGATGCACTGACTTGAAACCATTCTTCTGGCATCAAAGCAACGTTTAATGCTGCTCACTTATCTGCTTTTTGGACATAAGATAGACCAATCCTCTGAATGAGCCTAGCCCCCATTTAAAGTGTGAGAAACCAATATACCAGTGGAAAACAACCAGGACAAATCAACAAAATTCACATTACCACAAAAGAGCATGTGATTTATCTTGAACAAAGATCCTGAAGGCAAAAAAAAAAAAAAAATCCACCAAATCGAGAGTCACAGATTGTAATGGTTGTTTGAATTTACCCTCACCTAGCAAAGAAACACCAGAGAAGGCAATGGCAAACCACTCCAGTACTATTGCCTAGAAAATCCCATGGATGGAGGAGCCTGGTAGGCTGCAGTCCGTGGGGTCGCTAAGGGTCGGACACGACTGAGCGACTTCACTTTCACAGTTCACTTTCACGCATTGGAGAAGGAAATGGCAACCCACTCCAGTGTTCTTGCCTGGAGAATCCCAGGGACGGGGGAGCCTGGTGGGCTTCCGTCTATGGGGTCACACAGAGTCGGACACGACTGAAGTGACTTAGCAGCAGCAGCAGCAGCAGCAAAGAAACACAGAGTTGGACACGACTGAAGTGACTTAGCAGCAGCAGCAGCAAAGGAAAAAAAAAAAAAAAACCTTTAGACATGCTAATAAACATTTTCTCCAAAAGTGAAAACCAAATTTTATAAAGACAGTTGAAGATGAATGATGAAATGCTTTTTGTAAATACTGGAAAATAGATTCATTTTTAGCAAGCGTTTTTACTCAGTGCACATTAGGAAATTCAGAATGCATTTAGTATAAATAGATTTAAATGTAGAATTATTTAAAGTCCTAAATGTGTAGCTAAAATATTTAATGCTGCCCAGTCTATACATATCAAGTACTTTGAACTTACAACCATCAACAAATAATCATTAGTCTTTCATCTGTGGGAAAAGAAGGAAAAGAACAAACAAACAAAAAAATCTAGACTGTTCAGTTTCTTAAAGACATGAATCTATTTTAGAAAGAGTTGAGGGTAATTGAAGATGTTAAGTAAATGGTAAGAAAACATGAGTATCAAACTGTTTTGTTCTAAAGTTCAGTAGAATAGATTTTATTCTTTATTAGCTTATATTAACTTGTGCTAATCTGATTACAAAAAAACAAAAACAAAGTAAACCCTAACCACCTCTGCATAGAAGCCTGAGAATTTTAGTTACATTTCCATGAAGTAATCTGAAGCATATTGACCAAAAGGATGTGTTAGAAAATATTCCTGGGGCTTCCCTGGTGGCTCAGGGTAAAGAATCCGCCTGCCAATGAAGGAGACATGGGTTTGATTCCCGGTCTGGGAAGATCCCACAGGGCACACAGCAACTAAGCCCTGTGCGCCACAACTAGAGTTGAGCCTGAGCAGTAGAGTCTGGGAGTGGCAACTGTTGAAACCCCAGCATGCTAGAACCCATGCACTGAAACAGAAGCGGTCCCCTCAATGAGAAGCCCACGCACCTCAACTAGACAGTAGTCCTTGCTCGCCACAACTAGAGAAAAGCCCATGCAGCAATAAAGGCCCAGCACAGCCAAAAGTAAATAAATAAAAATAAAAAAGAAAATATTCCTTTATTCAAAATCTTTGAACTTCAAATTCCAAACTTATTAAAAAAACTCAATACCTTAAGAAAATTATTCTTATATGTATATACAATATATGTAATACTTTAGTAATATAAGGTATTTTAAAGGTATGAATTCTGTAATTATTTTCAAATATATTCAGTTCAGTCGCTCAGTCATGTCCGACTCTTTGCGACACCATGAACCACAGCATGCCAGGACTCCCTGTCCATCACCAACAACCAGAGTCCACCCAAATCCATGTCCATCAAGTCGGTGATGACATCCAACCATCTCATCCTCTGTCATCCCCTTCTCCTCTTGCCTTCAATCTTTCCTAGCATCAGGGTCTTTTCAAATGAGTCAACTCTTCCCATCAGGTGGCCAAGGTATTGAAGTTTCAGCTTCAACATCAGTCCTTCCAATGAACACCCAGGACTGATCTCCTTTAAGATGGACTGGTTGAATCTCCTTGCAGTCCAAGGGACTCTCAAGAGTCTTCTCCAACACCACAGTTCAAAAACATCGATTCTTCAGTGCTCAGCTTTCTATATAGTCCAACTCTCACATCCATACATGACAAATGGAAAAACCATAGTCTTGACTAGACGGACCTTTATTGGCAAAGTAACATCTATGCTTCTTAATATGCTGTCTACGTTCGTCAAACTTTCTTCCAAGGAGTAAGCGTCTTTTAATTTCATGGCTGCAATCACCATCTGCAGTGATTTTGGAGCCCAGAAAAAAATAGTCAGCTCTGTTTCTATTGTTTCCCTATCTATTTGTATGAAGTGATGGGACCAGATGCCATGATCTTAATTTTCTGAATGTTGAGCTTTAAGCCAACTTTTTCACTCTCCTCTTCCACTTTCATCAAGAGGCTCTTTAGTTCTTCTTCACTTTCTGCCATAAGGGTGGTATCATCTGCATATCTGAGGTTATTGATATTTCTCCTGGCAATCTTGATTCCAGCTTGTGCTTATTCCAACCCAGCATTTTTCATGATGTACTCTGCATATGAGTTAAATAAGCAGGGTGACAATATATAGCCTTGACGTACTCCTTTTCCTATTTGGAACCAGTCTGTTGTTCCATGTCCAGTTCTAACTGTTGCTTCCTGACCTGCATATAGGTTTCTCAAGAGGCAGGTCAGGTGGTCTGGTATGCCCATCTCTTTCAGAATTTTCTACAGTTTATTGTGATCCACACAGTCAAAGGCTTTGGCATAGTCAACAAAGCAGAAATCGATGTTTTTCTGGAACTCTCTTGTTTTTTCCATGATCCAGCGGATGTTGGCAATTTGATCTCTGGTTCCTCTGCCTTTTCTAAAACCAACTTGAACATATGGAAGTTCACGGTTCACGTATTGCTGAAGCCTGGCTTTTTAAGCGTTACTTTACTAGCGTGTGGGATGAGTGCAATTGTGTGGTAGTTTGAGCATTCTTTGGCATTGCCTCTCTTTGGGATTGGAATGAAAACTGACCTTTTCCAGTCCTGTGGCCACTGCTGAGTTTTCCAAATTTGCTGGCATATTGAGTACAGCACTTTCATAGCATCATCTTTTAGGATTTGAAATAGCTCAACTGGAGTTCCATCACCTCCAGTAGCTTTGTTCAGAGTGGTGCTTTCTAAGGCCCACTTGACTTCACATTCCAAGATGTCTGGCTCTAGGTGAGTGATCACACCATCATGATTATCTGGGTGGTGAGGATCTTTTTTGTACAGTTCTTCTATATATTCTTACCACCTCTTCTTAATATCTTCTGCTTCTGTTAGGTCCATACCATTTCTGTCCTTTATTGAGCCCATCTTTGCATGAAATGTTCCCTTGGTATCTCTAATTTATATATTTAACAAAGCTCAAATATCAATTAACCCCATAATGAGTCTAGTTTTAATCATTTCTTATATATTATACTTTTAAGTTCATAAGTTATTAATGTTTTATTTCTAAAATATTTAAGAAACTTTCATTTCAGAATAGTTCAAAGATCACTCAACTCCAAGATTATTAATTTGTACATTTAATTGGAGGATGTTTCTAAGCAAAACAATTGACAAACTTAGCTCCTGCCCACTTGTCTAAGTCTAAAATTAATGCAGATTTTAGGAATTGGTATCACTGTGGTTTTATTTCCAAGAGTATAAATTCCAAGAGAGTATTTTTGTGTGTTTTGCTCAATGCTATATTTCTAGCATCTAGAATAATGTTGAGCACATGATGAGTACTACAGGTTTTGGTGAATGCTGAATAAATATATTGCATTCTGAGAACTACTCCTGGAGAAAGTCTGTTGCTCTTTTTTCTGGAAGACAAAGGTCTGAACGAGAGAAAATATGCAATTTGACTTTTTCATGTGGTCTGGACTTGTCTCAGCCTCAAAGTTAGTATTTTCTCAAATAATTGCCTGCTGTTGTTTTCAGAAATAAGATTTTAGTATACAATGTTGCTTTTAATCGTGTTGAATTGCAGTATCTTTTAGAATACATAAAGTCACTTGGGTATACTTAAAGAAAAAACTCCTTGCTAAGCTTCCTCCTCAAGGAAGTTAACTGGCTAAGTGTAAATGTTCCAATTTATTCAGTGTAACCAGGAGACTGATGTGAGCTGTAAATTTTTAAAATGTTCCAAGGATTAGCATTTCAAAAAGACATATTACTAAATCCCTTTTTTAATTCCTCATACTCAATTTACTTTGAGAACATTTCTCAAGCATTAGTAGAAATAAGTGTTTCTAAAGATAAAATAAAGACAATCACAAAGATTAGAAAATAGTCACTTTTTAAATAAAGACAATCACAAAGATTAGAAAAAGTCACTTTTTAAAAGCATATCCATTGACAGAATTTAATAAGTAAAACAGTTTGAAGTTCATCTCCTTCAAGACAACCTAATTCAGAGCTCATATAAGAGAGATCATATTGAACATTTTGTTATTATCCAGAAATAATTTATCATTTTTTATTTCCTAGAAACTATATTTAGAGATACTGTATACACTCTTCACCCTGACTTGTAGTCCTTGATCTCTGTTATATGTAGCCTAAAGTATGTGTCAGGAATATGTTTGCACTGCTTCCTTTTAATCTAGTGAAAATTCTATTTTTACTTGTGCTTAAAAAAATACATTCTCATTGTTAAAACTACAAATATCAATAAAACATGTGAGGTAGAAATTGAAAATACCCAAGCCTCAAAATTAGTAACTATAATGTAGTCATAATACTTTTGCCAACAAAAGTCTGTCTAGTCAAAGCTATGGTTTTCCAGTAGTCATGTATGGATGTGAGAGATGGACTATAAAAGAAAGCTGAGTGCCAAAAAATTGATGCTTTTGAGCTGTGGTTTTAGAGAAGACTCTTGAGAGTCCCTTGGACTGCAAGGATATCCAACCAGTCAATCCTAAAGGAAATCAGTCCTGAATATTCATTGAAAGGACTGATGCTGAACCTGAAACTCCAATACTTTGGCGATCTGATATAAAGAGCCGACACATTGGAAAAGACCCTGATGCTGGGAAAGACAGAAGGCAAAATAAGGCGGTGGCAGAGGATGAAATGGTTAGATAGCAGCACTGACTCAAAGGATATGAGTTTGAGCAAACACTAGGAGACATTGGAGGGCAGAAGAGCCTGGCATGCTTCAGTCCATGGGATCTCAAAGGGTCAGAACCAACTTAGTGACTGAGCAATAGGCAATGAACAAACCTCCTAATTTCCTTTCAGTTCAGTTAGTCGCTCAGTCGTGTCCGACACCTTGCAACCCCATGAATCGCAGCACACCAGGCCTCCCTGTCCATCACCAACTCCCGGAGTTTACTCGATCTTCATCGAGTCAGTGATGCCATCCAGCCATCTCATCTTCTGTTGTCCCCTTCTCCTCCTGCCTCCAATCCCTCCCAGCATCAGGGTCTTTTCCAATGAGTCAACTCGTCGCATGAGGTGGCCAGAGTATTGGACTTTCAGCTTCAACATCAGTCCTTCCAGTGAACAGCCAGGACTGATCTCCTTTAGAATGGACTGATTGGATCTCCTTGAGGTCCAAGGGATTCTCAAGAGTCTTCTCCAACACACAGTTCAAAAGCATCAATTCTTTGGCGATCAGCTTTCTTTATTCCAACTCTCACATCCATATATAACAAATGGAAAAACCATAGCCTTGACTAGAGGGACCTTTGTTGGCAAAGTAATGTCTCTGCCTTTTAATATGCTGCCTAGGTTGGTCATAACTTTCCTTCCAAGGAGTAAGTGTCTTTTAATTTCATGGCTGCAATCACCATCTGCCTCACCGACTCTGTGGACATGAGTTTGAGTGAACTCCTGGAGTTGGTGATGGACAGGGAGGCCTGGCGTGCTGTGATTCATGGGGTCGCGGAGAGTCGGATACGACTGAGCGACTGAACTGAACTGAACTGAATCACCATCTGCAGCGATTTTGGAGCCCCAAAAAATAAAGTCTGACACTGTTTCCACAGTCTCTATTTACCATGAAGTGATGGGACTGGATGCCATGATCTTAGTTTTCTGAATGCTGAGCATTAGACCAACTTTTTCACTCTCCTCTTCCACTTTCATCAAGAGGCTCTTTAGTTCTTCTTCACTTTCTGCCATAAGGGTGGTATCATCTGCATATCTGAGGTTATTGATATTTCTCCTGGCAATCTTGATTCCAGCTTGTGCTTATTCCAACCCAGCATTTCTCATGATGTACTCTGCATATGAGTTAAATAAGCAGGGTGACAATATACAGCCTTGACCTACTCCTTTTCCTATTTGGAACCAGTCTGTTGTTCCATGTCCAGTTCTAACTGTTGTTTCCTGACCTGCATATAGGTTTCTCAAGAGGCAGGTCAGGTGGTCTGGTATGCCCATCTCTTTCAGAATTTTCTACAGTTTATTGTGATCCACACAGTCAAAGGCTTTGGCATAGTCAACAAAGCAGAAATCGATGTTTTTCTGGAACTCTCGTTTTTTTCCATGATCCAGCAGATGTTGGCAATTTGATCTCTGATTCCTCTGCCTTTTCTAAAACCTGCTTGAACATCTGGAAGTTCACGGTTCACGTATTGCTGAAGCCTGGCTTGGAGAATTTTAAGCATTACTTCACTAGCATGTGAGATGAGTGCAATTGTGTGGTAGTTTGAGCATTCTTTGGCATTGCCTCTCTTTGGGATTGGAATGAAAACTGACCTTTTCCAGTCCTGTGGCCACTGCTGAGTTTTCCAAATTTGCTGGCATATTGAGTGCAGCACTTTCATAGCATCATCTTTTAGGATTTGAAATAGCTCAACTGGAGTTCCATCATGTCCAGTAGCTTTGTTCGGAGTGATTCTTTCTAAGGCCCACTTGACTTCACATTCCAAGATGTCTGGCTCTAGGAAAGTGATAACACCATCATGATTATCTGGGTCGTGAAGATCTTTTTTGTATAGTTCTTCTGTGTATTCTTGCCACCTCTTCTTAATATCTTCTGCTTCTGTTAGGTCCCTACCATTTCTTTTTTTTTTTTTTTTAACATTAAAGCAAAAAAAATTTTTTTAATTTATTTTATTGGAGGCAAATTACCTTACATTAATATATTGGTTGGTTTTCCATACATTGACACGAATCCGCCCCGGGTGTACATGTGTTCCCTTTCTTGAACCCCCCTCCCACCTCCCTCTTCCCCATATCCTCCCTCCAGGTCATCCTCGTGCACCAGCCCCAAGCATCCTGTATCATGCATCGAACCTGGACTGGTGATTCATTTCACATATGATAATATACATGCTACAATGCCATTCTCCCCGATCATCCCACCTTCACCCTCTCGCACAGAGTCCCAAATACTGTTCTATGTACCTCTGTCTCTTTTGCTGTCTCGTATACAGGGTTAAGGTTACCATCTTTCTAAATTCCATATATATGCATTAGTATACTGTATTGATGTTTTTCTTTCTGGCTTATTTCACTCTGCATAATAGGCTCCAATTTCATCCACCTCATTAGAACTGATTCAAATGCATTCTCTTTAATGGCTGAAAAATACTACATTGTATATATGTACCAAAGCTTTCTTATCCATTCATCTGCAGATGGACATCTAGGTTGCTTCCATGTCCTGGCTATTATAAACAGTGCTGCAATGAACATTGGAGTACATGTGTCTCTTTCAATTCTGGTTTCCTCAGTGTGTATGCCCAGGAATGCGATTGCTGGATCATATGGCAGTTCTATTTTTTGAGGAATCTCCACACTGTTCTCCATAGTGGCTGTACTAGTTTGCATTCCCACCAACAGTATAAGAGGGTTCCCTTCTCTCCACACCCTCTCCAGCATTTATTGAGTGTAGACTTTTGGATAGCAGCCATTCTGACTGGTGTGAAATGGTATCTCATTGTGGTTTTGATTTGCATTTCTCTGATTATGAGGGATGTTGAGCATTTTTTCATGTGTTTGTTAGCCATCTGTATGTCTTCTTTGGAGAAATGTCTGTTTAGTTCTTTGGCCCATTTTTTTATTGGGTCACTTATTTTTCTAGAATTGAGCTGCAGGAGCTGCTTGTATATTTTGGAGATTAATCCTTTATCAGTTGCTTCATTTGCTATTATTTTCTCCCATTCTGAAGGCTGTCTTTTCACCTTGCTTATAGTTTTCTTTGCTGTGCAGAAGCTTTTGATTTTAATTAGGTCCCATTTTTTCTTTTTGCTTTTATTTCCAATATTCTGGGAGGTGGGTATTGGAGGATCCTGCTGTGATTTATGTCGGAGAGTGTTTTGCCTATATTCTCCTCTAGGAGTTTTATAGTTTTTGGTCTTACATTTAGCTCTCTAATCCATTTTGAGTTTATTTTTGTGTATGGTGTTAGGAAGTGTTCTAGTTTCATTCTTTTACAAGTGGCTGACCAGTTTTCCCAGCACCACTTGTTAAAGAGACTGTCTTTTCTACTTTTTATATTCTTGCCTCCTTTGTCAAAGATAAGGTATCCATACGTGCGTGGATTTATCTCTGGGCTTTCTATTTTGTTCCATTGATCTATATTTCTGTCTTTATGCCAGTACCATACTGTCTTGATGACTGTGGCTTTGTAGTAGAGCCTGAAGTCCAGCAGGTTGATTCCTCCAGTTCCATTCTTCTTCTTCAAGATTGCTTTGGCTATTCGAGGTTTTTTGTATTTCCATACAAATTCTGAGATTATTTGTTCTAGTTCTGTGAAAAATATCGTTGGTAGCTTGATAGGGATTGCATTGAATGTATAAATTACTTTGGGTAGTATATTCATTTTTACAATATTTATTCTTCCAATCCACAAACATGGTATATTTCTCCATCTATTAGTGTCCTCTTTGATTACTTTCACTAGTGTTTTATAGTTTTCTATGTACAAGTCTTTTGTTTCCTTAGGTAGATATATTCCTAAGTATTTAATTCTTTTCGTTGCAATAGTGAATGGAATAGTTTCCTTAATTTCTCTTTCTATTTTCTCATTATTAGAGTATAGGAATGCAAGTGATTTCTGTGTGTTGATTTTATATCCTGCAACTTAACTGTATTCATTGATTAGCTCTAGTAGTTTTCTGGTAGAGTCTTTAGGGTTTTCTGTGTAGAGGATCATGTCGTCAGAGAATAGTGAAAGTTTTACTTCTTCTTTTCCAATTTTTAGTCCTTTTATGTCTTTTTCTGCTCTGATTGCTGTAGCCAGAACTTCCAGAACTATGTTGAATAGTAGTGGTGAGTGTGGACACCCTTGTCTTGTTCCTGACTTTAGGGGAAATGCTTTCAGTTTTTCACCATTGAGGATAATGTTTGCTGTGGGTTTCTCATATATAGCTTTTATTATGTTGAGGTATGTCCCTTCTATTCCCACTTTCTGGAGGGTTTTTATCATAAATGGATGTTGTATTTTTTGTCAAAGGCTTTCTCTGCATCTATTGAGATAATCATATGATTTTTATTTTTCAGTTTGTTAATGTGGTGTATTATGTTGATTGATTTGCGGATATTGAAGAATCCTTGCATTCCTGGGATAAAGCCCACTTGGTCATGATGTATGATCTTCTTAATGTGTTGTTGGATTCTGATTGTTAGGATTTTGTTAAGGATTTTTGCATCTATGTTCATCAGTGATATTGGCCTGTAGTTTTCTTTTTTTGTGGGATCTTTATCAGGTTTTGGGATTAGGGTGATGGTGGCGTCATAGAATGAGTTTGGAAGTTTCCCTTCCTCAGCAATTTTCTGGAAGAGTTTGAGTAGAATAGGTGTTAGCTCTTCTCAAAATTTTTGGTAGAATTCAACTATGAAGCCGTCTGGACCTGGGCTTTTATTTGCTGGAAGATTTCTGATTACTTCCTCTAGTTCTGTGCTTGTGATGGGTCTGTTCAGATTTTCTATTTCTTCCTTGTTCAGTTTTGGAAAGGTGTACTTTTCTAGGAATTGTCTATTTGTTCCAAGTTATTCATTTTATTGCCATATAATTGCTGATAGTATTCTCTAATAATCCTTTGTATTTCTGTGTTGTCAGTTGTGATCTCTCCATTTTCATTTCTAATTTTACTGATTTGGTTCTTCTCCCTTTGTTTCTTGATGAGTCTGGCTAGTGGTTTGTCAATTTTATTTACCTTCTCAAACAACCAGCTTTTGGCTTTATTGATTTTTGCTATGGTCTCTTTTGTTTCTTTTGCATTTATCTCTGCAAATTTTTACAATTTCTTTCCTTCTACTAACCCTGGGGTTCTTCATTTCTTCCTTTTCTAGTTTCTTTAGATGTAGAGTTAAGTTATTTAGTTGACTTTTTTCTTGTTTCTAGAGATGTGCCTGTATTGCTATGAACTTCCCCCTTAGCACTGCTTTTACAGTGTCCCAGAGGTTTGGGGTTGTTCTGTTTTCATTTTCATTCATTTCTATGCATATTTTGATTTCTATTTTGATTTCTTCTATGATTTGTTCATTATTCAGCAGCGTGTTGTTCAGCCTCCATATGTTGGCATTTTTAATAGTTTTTTCGCCTAATTGAGATCTAATCTTACTGCATTGTGGTCAGAAAAGATGCTTGGAATGATTTCAATCTTTTTGAATTTACCAAGGCTAGATTTATGGCCCAGGATGTGATCTATCCTGGAATAGATTCCGTGTGTGCTTGAGAAAAATGTGAAATTTATTTTTTGGGGGTGAATTGTCCTATAGAGCTCTATTAGGTCTGACTGGTCTATTATATCATTTAAAGTTTGTGTTCCCTTGTTAATTTTCTGTTTAGTTGATCTATCCATAGGTGTGAGTGGGGTATTAAAGTCTCCCACTATTATTGTGTTATTGTTAATTTCCCCTTTCATACTTGTTAGTAATTGTCTTACATATTGCAGTGCTCCTATGTTGGGTGCATAAATATTTATAATTGTTATATCTTCTTCTTGGATTGATCCTTTGATCATTATGTAGTTTCCTTCTTTGTCTCTTTTCACAGCCTTTGTTTTAAAGTTTATTTTATCTGATATGAGTATTGCTACTCCTGCTTTCTTTTGGTCTCTATTTGCGTGGAATATCTTTTTCCAGCCCTTCACTTTCAGTCTGTATTTGTCCCTCATTTTGAGGTGGGTCTCTTGTAGACAACATATATGGGGGTCTTGTTTTTGTATCCATTCAGCCAGCCTTTGTCCTTTGGTTGGGGCATTCAACCCATTTACATTTAAGGTGATTATTTTAAGTATGATCCCATTGCCATTTTCTTTATTCTTTTGGGTTCGAGTTTATACACCCTTTCTGTGTTTCCTGTCTAGAGAAGATCCTTTAGTATTTGTTGGAGAGCTGGTTTGGTGATGCTGAATTCTCTCAGCTTTTGCTTGTCTGTAAAGCTTTTGATTTCTCCTTCATATTTGAATGAGATCCTTGCTGGGTATAGTAATATGGGCTGTAGTTTACTTTCTTTCATCACTTTAAGTATGTCTTGCCATTCCCTCCTGGCCTGAATAGTTTCTGCTGAAAGATCAGCTGTTATCCTTGTGGGGATCCCCTTGTGTGTTATTTGTTGTTTTTCCCTTGCTGCTTTTAATATTTGTTCTTTGTGTTTGATCTTTGTTAATTTGATTAATATGTGCCTTGGGGTATTTCGCCTTGTGTTTATCCTGTTAGGGACTCTCTGTGTTTCTTGGACTTGGGTGATTATTTCCTTCCCCATTTTAGGGAAATTTTCAACTATTATCTCCTCAAGTATTCTCTCATGGTCTTTCTTTTTGTCTTCTTCTTCTGGGACTCCTATGATTCAAATGTTGGGGCATTTAACATTGTCCCATATGTCTCTAATATTGTCCTCATTTCTTTTAATTCTTTCTTCTTTTTCCATCTCTGTTTCATTTATTTCTATAATTCTATCTTCTAGCTCGCTTATCCTGTCTTCTGCCTCCGTTATTCTACTGTTTGTTCCCTCGAGAGTGTTTCTGATCTCATCTATTGCATTATTCATTGTATATTGACTCTTTTTTATTTCCTCTAATTCCTTATTAAACATTTCTTGCATCTTCTCAATCCTTTTCTCCAGTTTATTTATCTGTAACTCCATTTTGCTTTCCAGATTTTGAATCGTTTTCACAATGAAAATTCGAAATTCTTTATCAGGTAGGTTCCCAATATCTTCCTCTTTGTGTTGGTGGGAATTTATCCTGTTCTTTTACTTGCTGGGTATTTCTCTGCATCTTCATCTTGCTTATATTGCTGTGTTCGGGGTGGCCTTTCTGTCTTCTGGCAGTTTGTTGAGTTCTTTTTATTATGTAGTTACCTTGTTGTGTGTGGGGTTGGACGGGTGACTTGTCAAGGTTCCCTGGTTAGTGCAATGAAGTGCAATGAAGTGTCCAGTAATGAGTTTGAGATGTCAGTGGGTTTGGAGTGGCGTTGGGCAGCCTGTATATTGAAGCTCAGTGCTATTCTCCTGTGTTGCTGGATAGTTTGGGTAGTATGTCTTTCACTGAAACTTGTTGACCCCTGGGTGGTGCCTGGTTTCAGTGTATGTATGGAGGCATTTGATGAGTACTTATCAATTAATGTTCTCTGGAACAGGAGATCTCTGGTGTTCTCAGGATTTGGACTTAAGCCTCTGCCTCTGGTTTTCAGTCTTATTCTTGCAGTAGGCTCAAGGCTTCTCCCTCTGTTACTTCCAAGGCAGTTCCTTCTGTTGAAAAAGCTGTTCTGTTTTCTGGTCTCCTCAGTGTCTAATTCCTGTCCTGACACCAGGATGCGGTGGTGGACACTTTTTTTTTTTCCGGCTCACCTCTTCAGTCCTGCTGTGGGGAGGGAGGAACGCAGCTAACAAATATCCCTGGCGTCTGTGGGGAGTGCTCACAGTGTCTCGGCTACACTGGGAATGCTCCCGCTCGAGGCGTGTGTGTTTTCCCTGTTTATGCTGCTTAGGCTCTAGGTTGCTCTCCTGGGAGCTGTCCGTGCCTGGCGCTGGGTTGCATGCACTTCCCAGGTCTGAGCGGCTCAGGTTCAGGTCCTCGGGTACTCGACAAAGGCGCAGACTTGGCTGGGCCTGCGTTTTGTGCCTTCCCCAGTCCGAGCAGCTCAGGTGACCAGGCATTTGGCGAGCGCAGTCGCTGCAACTTATCGCCTTCCCGGTCCCTGCTGTTCGGTTTTCTGGGAGTACAACCGGCGCACTTTCTCAGGAGGATATCGACCAGCCCGAACCCAAGTAGTCATGGCCAGCAAGGGTGCCTGCCTGCAGCTTGGCACGGGAAGCCTCTCTGGGGCCATGGCTGCCCCTGACCCAGTGCTGGCTGCCCTCCCCGCCAGCGTCGGCGGGGGCTGGGGGATGGGCCGCCCACTGCTGGCTCGCTCCGCTCAGCGCCCTGTTCTGTGGGCGGGGCTGGCGGAGTCCTGGGTTGGGGCTTTTCACAGGCTTTTCCTAGCTTTTTTGCCTTTTAGCTGCAGCCTCTGCTAGCTATCTTAAGTTCGCGCCCTCACTTTGCCCTGGGGTGTTCAAGGATGGTTCTCCCTCTAAGCGCTGCCGCTGGCGCCTCCCTGCCCAGCCCCCTCCTGCTAGTGAGGGGCACGGGTGCCTGTGCCGCTTCTCCGCTGAGAGTTTCCTCTGGGCACTTAGTCTGTGAGTTTTAATTATTTATGTCTTTTGTCTCCCAGTTATGCGGCCCTCTGAGGTTCCACTCGCCAGTGTTTCCAGGTGTTTGGAAACTTCTCTCTTCTTTTGTTTTTAAGCCTCCCTTCCCGGGATGGAGCTCCATCCCTCCCTCTTTTGTCTCTCTTTTTACCGTTTATACTATTTCCTACCTCCTTTCGATGACTATGGGCTGCTTTTCTGAGTCCCTGATGTCCTCTGGTGGTATTCAGAAGTTGTTTTGTGGGATTTACTCAGCGTTCAAATGTTCTTTTGCTGATTTTGTGGGGGAGAAAGTGGTCGCCCCGTCCTATTCCTCTGACATCTTCCCGTCCCCTCCTCCCAGTCCCTACCATTTCTGTCCTTTATTGAGCCCATCTTTGCATGAAATGTTCCCTTGGCATCTCTAATTTTCTTGAAGAGATATCTAATCTTTCCTAGTCTATTGTTTTCCTCTATTTCTTTGCATTGATCACTGAGGAAGGCTTTCTTATCTCTCCTTGCTATTCTTTGGAACTCTGCATTCAGGTGGGAATATCCTTCCATTTCTCCTTTGCTTTTCACTTCTCTTCTCTTCACAGCTATTTGTAAGGCCTCCTCAGACAGTCATTTTGCTTTTTTGCATTTCGTTTCCATGGGGATAGTCTTGATTACTGTCTCCAGTACAATGTCACGAACCTCTGTCCATAGTTCATCAGGCACTCTGTATATCAGATCTAGTCCCTTAAATCTATTTCTCACTTTCACTGTATAATCATAAGGGATTTGGTTTAGGTCATATCTGAATGGTCTAGTGGTTTTCCCTACTTTCTTCAATTTAAGTCTGAATTTGGCAATAAGGAGTTCATGATCTGAGCCACAGTCAGCTCCTGGTCTTGTTTTTGCTGACTGTGTAGATCTCCATCTTTGGCTGCAAAAAATATAATCAATCTGATTTCAGTATTGACCATCTGGTGATGTCCATGTGTATAGTCTTCTCTTGTGTTGTTGGAAGAGGGTGTTTGCTATGACCAGTGTGTTCTCTTGGCAAAACTCTATTAGCCTTTGCCCTGCTTCATTCTGTATTCCAAGGCCAAATTTGCCTGTTACTCCAGGTGTTTCTTGACTTCCTACTTTTGCATTCCAGTCCCCTATAATGAAAAAGACATCTTTTTTGGGTGTTAGTTCTAAAAGGTCTTGTAGGTCTTCATAGAACCGTTCCACTTCAGCTTCTTCAGCGTTACTGGTTGGGGCATAGACTTGGATTACCGTGATATTGAATGGTTTGCCTTGGAAACGAACAGAGATCATTCTGTAGTTTTTGAGATTGCATCCAAGTACTGCATTTCAGACTCTCTTGTTGACCATGATGGCTACTCCATTTCTTCTAAGGGATTCCTGCCCACAGTAGATATAATGATCATCTGACTTAAATTCACCCATTCCAGTCCATTTTAGTTCGCTGATTCCTAAAAATGTTGATGTTTGCTCTTGCCATCTCCTGTTTGACCACTTCCAATTTGCCTTGATTCATGGACCTAACATTCCAGGTTCTTATGCAATATTGCCCTTTACAGCATCGGACCTTGCTTCTGTCACCAGTCACATCCACAACTGAGTATTGTTTTTGCTCCATATATACTAAAATGTGTATGTGGTGTGTTCAGATAGCCATGCATGTATATTTTTACAAAAAATGTAATCATAACAAATTCGTTGTATACATACTATATTGTGTCCTTTTTTGCCTAGCAACATACCTTGTAAATCTTTCCATGTTATTACAAATGGATAAATCTAATTTTTTTAAATATTAGTATAGTATTTTGTAACAATACTATAAAATACTTATTTAATACCACACTGACAGATTTGGAAATTTGTCCTTTCATCCTTCTTACAAGTGAGCACTCTTGCATTTAGATCATTCCTGTGTATTTCTGTTAGATGAGTTTTCTAGAAATGGAATTTCTGAGTCAAAGGGTGTATAAAATAGCCAAATTTCTCTAGAAAAAGATGGTATCAACTGACCCTTTCACCAATATGAATGAGAACATACTTCATATTTGCCAATATTAAGTATCAATATTTTTAATACTTGAAAATATATTAGGTGATAAATATCTAATTTTATTTGCATTTTAATTATTGCTAAAGTTACTGAGTATATATTGTTTATTTCTTTGTGGATATTTACGTTGTTTATTTTCTAGTTTGTTGGTGATATATATATAGATATATTTTGCCATAGAGATGTTGTATGTGATGCTTAGTAAGATCTTTCTTATATACAAATAAACACTGGTGCAGTGGTAAAAGTATCCTCCTGCCAATGCAGGAGAAGACAGAGTTGCAGGTTCAATCTCTGGGTCAGGAAGATGCTCTGGAATAGGAAATGGCAACCTGTTCCACTATTTGTGCTTGGGAAATTCCATGGACAGAAGAGTCTGGCAGGTTATTGTCCATGGGGTTGCAAGGAGTTGGATACAACCTAGCACAATAATAACAACAAAACATCATAAATAAATGGAAGAAAAGCAACAAAATATTGGGTTGGCCAAAAAGTTCATTTGAGGTTTTCCATAACATCTTACAGAAAATCGTGAATGGACTTTTTGGCTAACCCAATATTTAGCACTGTGCCTAATTGAGTTTGGAGAAGGCAATGGCACCCCACTCCAGTACTCTTGCCTGGAGAATCCCATGGATGGAGGAGCCTGGTGGGCTACAGTCCATGGGGTCATGAAGAGTTGGACACAACTGATCGACTTCACTTTCACTTTTCACTTTCTTGCATTGGAGAAGGAAATGGCAACCCACTCCAGTGTTCTTGCCTTGAGAATCCCAGGGATGGGGAGCCTGGTGGGCTGCCGTCTATGGGGTCGCACAGAGTTGCACATGACTGAAGCGACTTAGCAGCAGCAGCAGCGAACTGAGGTTACATTTATACACTAAAATATTAGAGATAGATGAATGATAGAAAGATAGATAACAGATAATGCTATATATTCTATGCAACTGGTATATCTATACTAGCATGTACAGCAATATCAATTCTGCACCTATGTTTTCCTTTATTTCTTTTATGGTTTAAATTTTTATATTTTACTTTTTTATCCACATGAAATATATTTAGTAGGGAATGAGTTAGGGACTATCTACAATCAAACCTCCCCAATGGATAATCATTCCATTATCATTTATTAAATAATTCATTTTACTCTTGTGATATGAAATGCTTTCCAGTACGGATATTTCATGTTGAGATCAGAAAGACAAAGCACCAGCAAGGAAGTCAGTGCAGCTGGAGACTGTGAACCAGAGAAAGAGGAACAGGAGATGGGATCATGCAAGAAATGAGAGGACTCATCAGGTAGGACCTCCTAAGTTATGATGCATTTCAAGAAATTTTTACTGATTTCCTTTGCTTGTTTTTAATATTTATTTATTTGGCTACACCAGGTCTTATTTGCAGCACTTGGGATCTTCAATCTTCATTCCAGCCAGTGGGATCCTTAGCTGCAGCATGCAGGCAGGATATATATATATATATATTGCCCCATGTGGGATCTACTTCCCCGAGCAGGGATTGAACCCGTGCCCCATGCATTGGCAGAGCAGAGTCTTAACCACTGGACCAAAAAGGAAGTTCTAGTTTGTTTGTTGATAACCAGGAAGTGGTATATTTTATAAATCTCCCAATTTATCTCACTGTTATTTGCTTATTTGTCTTTTATTTTTAGATCAATTTTATTTTTTTAAAAACTTATTTTATCCAGAACTTTTTCCTAACTGATTAATATGGAAACATGCAAAGAAATTTCTTAACATTTAAAGTACATCAGTTCAGTTCAGTTCAGTCACTCAGTCGTGTCCGACTCTTTGCGACCCCATGAATCACAGCACGCTAGGCCTCCCTGTCCATCACCAACTCCCGGAGTTCACTCAAACTCATATCCATCGAGTTGGTGATGCCATCCAGCCACTCATTCTCTGTCATCCCCATCTCCTCCCACCCCCAATCCTTCCTAGCATCAGACTCTTTACCAGTGAGTCAACTTGTCGCATGAGGTGGCCAAAGTACATATTTCCCCTCAATTAAGAGAATATTGCTTTTTTTCAATCATTTGTGTTTTGTTTTCCTTTTTTCCCTTCATTAAAGTGTCTACAAGCTTAGCTTTTTCAACTAGATTTTTTTTCAAGATCTCTCTGATTTATTTATGCCACTGCTTTCTCTTCTTCTAATATTTTTATTTTAACATTACTTTTCCCTGTATTTTTTTAGTGTATTTTTATTTGCCTAATTTCTTGAGTTTGATATTTAAGTAATTCATCTTTTTAATTTTGTATTTAATACATTAAATGTTTAATGCTGGCATTTTTCTGAGTACATTCTTAGCCATATCCTTCAACTTTTGATTTATAATATAGTATCTTTATTTCTTAGAAATCCTACATCCATTTTGTTTTGATACTGTCTTTCAGCATGTTTTGATATTTTCTTTGATCTAAGAATTGAATTGTGAATCTGACAGAAATTATTTTTAGGAGAAGAGAGGTTTAGTTGTATATATGTGTGGTTTTTTTTTAATGTTTTCAGTTTTTCTTGGTTTCTTTTTCTTTTCTTTTTTTTTGACTATAACCTGCTTTATGGCTCTTCATCAAAAATGTGTTTGTTTTGTTTTTTACTGTTTTTACTTCTTAAAATCATCAGGTTTTACATTTATGGTCAATATGAGATTCTTTTAAAAATTATAATAGGTATATTTACACTTAATAGTAAATCTGAATTTAATATTAAAATTTATTCAAATACTCTTTGTTCTTTCTCTGAACTGACAAAAAAATAAGCTGAAATCACTACTTATCATTCATAGAATAAACTGAAATCACTACTTGGCATTAATGCTTTGATTCTATCAATGTAATTAAATCCATTCACCCAATCCAACTGAACCTCAACAATGTGTCAAGCATGGAAATGATTTTATGAATGAGAAAACTGTGGGCAATTACTAAAAAAAGACAGAGGGCCACACACAGTCTAGTGAGAGAACACAGCAGGGAGAAATTAATCCTGGGAGAATGATGAAAGAAGGCAGTAGGAAATCATTGCCTTTCCTAACAGGGTCTCCAATATACATTGTTCAACATGTCAGCCCATGACAGAAATTTAAAAAGACAGGATTGTCATTATACATATATAGTCTTAAAATACCATGAAGTCTGAGCTGTACACGTCATGGTTTGGATCATAAACCCAAAGTCGGAAATATTTCATTACACATCTTCCAATGCAAATTTTCTGGCAAGACTTGCTAATCTGTTTTTCAGATAATAGCAACCCCCTACCCTGCTTCAACTCACACAATTGAAAAAGATATGTCTTAAGGGAATTTATATTTGAAAGCACAAATCTCTGAGGCCATACTAAAAGCTAGTGAGAAAAAAAAAAAAAGCCCATCAGAAAGGGAAAATAGGTTTTATAAGACAAAATAGGACATTTCTTTTATTATTAAAACATGCCATGGAACTCTAGGGAGTGTGGTGCTCAGGTGCAGAATAATGAGCCTTGAGTTGGCAATGGAAAATTCCATGAAGGGTCCAATAATATGTTATGCTTCATTAATATAAGAATTTTTACATTTATCCTGTGATTTTCACCCTTCATTATTCCAAAATGCTTTATTAATTGAAGCCATGATGAAGAAAATCTCACCACCACCTTGGGAGAAGTTCCTTGTGGTATGTTTTTAAATTAAAATATCAAAAACAATTTTGCTTAAGATAGAACAAAATGATACCTAAATAGGAGTTTCATAAATATCTTTAAGCCAGTAAATATTAGCACCGGTCACAATTTAAGTTTAGATTTATAGAGTCATTTATTTGCACTGAGAGTAAGGAAAAAGGGCTGGCCTGAGGTGACGGTTTAAGAGTTTACTTGGACACAGGCCCTTCTGTCTGGCAATACCCTTGAGTGACTATCTCCGGAAAACCAAATATAAAACTGCTACATGACACTTTATACAATCTCTGTACGAGCACAATGTTACAGAGTGATGAACAACTTTTCAGTCTGCCCATTTCCGTGCCCCTGAGAAGTATGATTTAATTCTCACCAGCCCCCTTCTCTTCTCACAAAGTTCTTTCTGATGCTGCTAGTAGAAGAAATGTGGATAGCTAACAGAGAAACAGCAGAGTCCTTGGCCTTGCCCTGAGCGTGCTAATAAAGAGGAGATCTCTCACCTCTAGCAGAAACACAGACTCCATGAACTAAGGTTGGGGTTCCCTATTTTGTTCCGAGCAGTCAGAGTCATGGAGTCACACCACTACTCTTGGTTAGACCTCACTCAAGAACACATGGGCTATTTCCCAAGGTGTCTTCCCCAGGACAGAAGAAGCAGCATCATCCACAACAGGCTGTCAGGGAAGCTGATGGCTGGTGGTCAGCAGTGGCAGGGGAGAGTGATCAGAAGGAACGGAATGAGTTTCCTAGCCCTGAGTGTCTCTGTGATTACATCACCTCTCCAGGCTTCTGCTTTGAAGTAGAATAATAGATGCTGAAAAATAAAAGTGTTTGTTGCTCAGTTGTGTTGACTCTTTGAGAGTCCATAGACTATAACCCATGAGGTTCCCCTGTCCATGGAATTCTCCAGGCTGTAACATGCTTTTTTAAAGAAAGCAAATGTTGGGAATTCCCTGGTGGTCCAATGGTTAGGACTCCATGTTTAAGGGCCTAGGTTCAATCCCTGGTCGAGGAACTGAGATCCCGTAAACTGTGAAGTATGGCCAAAAAGATAAATAAAAATTGATAAAGAAAGCAAATGTAAATTTTATTCATCAAGGGGAGGAAAAAAAGCAGATCATATGGGATCTCTAAAAGCCCGCTACTGCCACAGAACTCTAATTCTTCTAGACCCTGGATGGGCTCTGTCCAGTGTGGTCTCTTACACACTCTTCCTCAGAACCAGAATCTGTTCCCTATGTTGACTTTTCTAATTGTGTAGAAGTATGAGCTCTCAAGCTGATGAGCTGGGTGACCTTGAGCAAACTGCCTAATCACTTCTTGTCTAAAGTCCCTACCTGTGTACTTCAAAGCTTTACAAGGAAAGTGCTCTGAATAGTACTTCACATATAAAACCTACTTTACATAAACTGTTATTGTTACTGGCTGGATTGTATATACAAGGTATAATCAGATACATACTTCTGAAAATACAAAGGAACAAACTATAAAAATAATTACAAATCAAGCTAACCACCCAGCAATGCTTTACAAATTTACATATTTAAAAGCAAGATGCCTGGCATTTTATTAAAACCATTTCCCTTAATATAATGGGAGCATTTTTTCCTATCATTAATATTTTAACAATGGCTTTATTACAGTCTTTCCTATGAGGATCTATTGTGATATAGTTAAATGCCTCTATTTAAGAAACAGACTGTTTCCAATCTACTATTTGAAAAATGCTGGGATAAATGTCCTTGATTGCAAATATTGGGTGAAACAATTGATGTTTATTTCTTCAGTATATATCCTATGAATGAGATTTTTTGGTCAACAGGAATTATCTTCCTCAGGGCTCTTTATATGTAGCTCCCAATTGCTTTCCCAAAGGGCTGTCCTAATTTGGAGTGTGAGGGTCCTTATCAAACTACACCCTATTCAGCAATGAATATTACTTTTATGTAATCTCTGTCAATTTGATAAAAACATATAAAACTAGAGACTTCCCTGGTGGTTCAGATGGTAAAGCGTCTGCCTACAATACAGGAGATCTGGGTTCAGTCCCTGGGTCGCGAATATCTCCTGGTGAAGGAAATGACAACCCACTCCAGTATTCTTTGCCTGGAAAATCCCTTGGCTGGAGGAACCTGGTAGGCTACAGTCCATGGGGTCGCATATATAAAACTAATATATTAATTTGAATGTTTGCTTACAGGGAGATTAAATTTTGTTTTCTCATAGCTAATACATTTTATATTTCTTCTTTAAATTATCTGTTCCTGTTTTTTATCATCTTTTTACTATTTATTATAGTGTTTATGTTTTACTATGATTTGCTTTATTATATAAGCCTTCATCATATTTAGACAAAGTTTTCCTCACAACCGCTATTCATCTCTTCTGTTTCCAGTGATATTTTAGCCATTCAGTGGGTATTTATTGAGCACCATCTGTGTCCTGATCTCTGCTCCCTGCTCTGGGAAAACTAGACAATATTTGCTGGGAAGCAAATAAAATAGAGAAGTCCTTGATGTCATAAAACTTTTACAGTCTAGTTAGGACAGATATTAATGGAGAAAACAAGTAAGTAAATAATGTCATAAGAGTGATGTTCAAATGATATGGATCATTTTCACCTGCCAGAATATCACAATATAAGAAAGAGCTTTCCTTTTCTTCCCCAAAGAGGATTCACAGTTCTAGCTGCACATGGAAGCACCAGCATATTAGATACCCACACCTGCCCACCCTTCCTACCCCATGAATTGGTCCTGGGTGAGGGTTATTGATATTTTTTTTTAAGCTTGCCAGGCAAGTCTGACATGAATTCAGTGGATGTGTTTGTGAAATCAGTGTTGAAAATAAAGGGTTGAAAAGAAATTTACTAGTGCCTTCCTGATCTCTCAGCTTGACTACAAAGAGTCCAAAACCTGGCTTTCATATTACAGCTAAAGACACCAATCTAGCTCACCCTGGGACAATGCTGAGAGACACAACTCTCCTCGTTCCTGAATGAAATCCAGATGACTTGGAAATCAGACCTCAAATCAGCCACGAATAGTTAAAGGGAAAGACTCTGGGAGTATGATGAACCACATACCCAAAGATAAAACTAAGAGACACACCGGCAGTGTTGAGGGAAGACTGAACAGAAAGGAGAGGTATAGTTGCAGCACAGAAGGCTGTATCAGGACAGGAGTAGATTACAGCATGATAACTAGAAATCTAATTCTTATTGACTAAATACCATATTTCTTGCTCAGGGTAAATATCCTGCAAGAGTTGGTAAGAAGTTCTACTTCATAGTCACACTTAGGATTTTAGGCTAACACATGAATTTAAGCACAAAGAAATAAGAGAAAATGAAAATCAAAGTACCCTCTCTTTCTAAGCTGGGCTGATGCCAATAAGATTACTGCTTTCTGCTCTACATTCTTTAAAAGAATGGTAGGTACCCTCCATATTTATTAACAATCAGATTATATCTCAAGGCAAAACTAGGTTTATTATTTCCTACCCAAAGCTGAATTCCATAAGGAAAAATAAATCTGAGTTCATCAGTTTTTAACATATGTTGTCCCTGCTCATCAAGGATATGGTTTAAAAATTTACCCACTCAATTAGCAACTTCTCACATCTGGATGGATGTAAGGGTGGCTGGAATTAAAGAAGATAGAGACACAAAGCCATTTACTGCTCCTACATAGTTCCTGACAATTATGAATAATGAAGTGGCATGGAGTGTGTATTCTACTTTTCTAAGCTGCTACTGTGTAGTGTAGTTTGTGGGAAAGACAAGACCCAACAAAGTAAAGAAATAAAGGGTGTCACTCCCCCAAAAGAAAACATTAGGTAACACTAAAGAATGAAAAAAATACCAAAGCATGTATTTTTTTAATATAATCATCACCTGATCTATGCTGACTCAAGTGGATGGTGCAGTATAAGGCATTAGTTCAGCTGATTGAATGCCATGTTCCTGAAAAGTTAGTCAACGGTGTGATCCTAAGAAATCTCTTCTTTAAATCCATGTGACTATCCACCTCTTGGAAATAAGATGGGGTGCTATGAAAGAGGATGGATGGATTACTTCAAATACTTTCCGGTTATCAGGAAAGAAAGTCTGAGTATGGGTCTCTTTTAATTTCAAAAACAACACTCCAGGAATAAAACAGTAGCTCTTCCTCAACTTCCACTGTGTTTTTGAAATATTCTCATGTGAAAAACTTACTACTGAGGAATTTAAGACTGTAGGAATGGGTTTAAGGATTTGATGACATGAGGGGACCTGTGAAAACCCTATAAATATTTTTGGCGTGTGTGTGCTCAGTTATGTCTGATTCTTTGCAACCCCATGAACTGTAGCCCTCCAGGCTCTTTTGTCCATGGAATTATCCAGGCAAAAAGTACTGGAGCGGGTTGCCATTTCCTACTCTAGGGGGTCTTTCTGACCCAGGGATAGAACCCTGGGTCTCCTGCATTGGTAGGCAGATCCTTTACCACTGAGCCACCAGGGAAGCCCTCTCTGACACTTTTAACTGCTTCCTACCTAACAGAGAAGGCTTAGGGTTGTTTATCTCATCTTCTTATATCTGTTTTAAGTCAACACTGAAAAATCCTCTCCCATGCATTGCTGATTACCATTATTTTATCTACCTCTGTGTTATAGAGCTGAAAAAATAAAACTTCCCTTCCTAGAATGTGGTGTTAGATGCTTCCACAAGTGATGAACTAGTCAACCTCTGTTTTGTTATCTTCTGCTTTGACTAGGAAATAAACATATAAGAAGAAAAAAAAAGAAAAAAATATATAGTCTGCTATCGATTGAATTGTGCCCCCAAGCTGAGGTTCTTTCTCTCTCAATCTCTCTTCATTTGTCAGATGAGGACACAGCAAGAAGATGGCTGTCTGCAAGCCAGGAGGCAAACGCCTTCACTAGGAATAAAGAGAGCACCTTGATCTTGGACTTGCCAGTCTCCAGAAATACGAGAAATGAAGTTTGGTTGCTTAAGCAACCCAGCCTATGTTGTTTCTAGATAACAACTGAAGAAGACAACTTCAGTTCAGTTCAGTCGCTCAGCCGTGTCCGACTCTCCGCGACCCCATGAATCACAGCACGCCAGGGCTCTCTGTCCATCACCAACTCCCAGAGTTCACTCAAACTCATGTCCACAGAGTCAGTGATGCCATCCAGCCATCTCATTCTCTGTCATCCCCTTCTCCTCCCGCCCTCAACCTTTCCCAGCATCAGAGTCTTTTCCAGTGAGTCAACTCGTAGCATGAGGTGGCCAAAGTATTGGAGTTTCAGCTTTAGCATCAGTCCTTCCAATGAACACCCAGGATCGATCTCCCTTAGAATGGACAGGTTGGATCTCCTTGCGGTACAAGGGACTCTCAAGAGTCTTCTCCAACACCACAGTTCAAAAGCATCAATTCTTCGGCGATCAGTTTTCTTCACAGACAAGAAGAAGACAAGTTACTGTCCCAGAATGATGATTAGCTTGCATAAGTCTGTGGACAATTCTGCCTTGTTTCTAAGGGTTATCGTTTTTTCTCTTCTTATTTGGAACCTGGGACACTACACGGTGATAGTGAGAAGCAACAGGTCTACCCTCCTCTCTGGTTTCTCCCACGCACTTCCCCTGGGCTTATTTTGTCTCCTAAATCTCACCCAATTTTCTGCCACAAAATTGCTTCAAAATCCACATCTCCTAAAACTGAAATTCTCCACTTTGAGGAAGCACTTTTTGAACCCAATTTTCAAGAGAAATAAACTTGTATGAGGACAAACTAAATTAAGAAATTTCAACTAAAAAATTTGTTATGGTATTTTTTTTTGTATTATACATATGGTACTGAACATTAATAAGGTAAAATTTAATTTAATAAAGCTTTCCTCAAAGGAAACCATTTGCTCCTTCCCTAACTTTAAGTAGACTTCAAAATTATGATTGATTCCTTTTCTTTTTTTGATTTATTCCTTTTTAATGCTTGTTATGTTTGAGAGGGTGAGGGCATAAAAATAATCTCACATTTTGATTTTAGAAGAAAAATTGTTATTTTCTGTAGAAAGCTCTATAGCCTAAATGGCCAGGGCTTTCTCAAACAAAATTTAATGACCATTGTAAAGATATGGTCTCCTTTGGGTCTGGACCTGATAACTGGCCCTAGGGAGAAAAGGACTATTTTAGGATAGCCATATGTGGTTCTAAGCTATGCTGCTACACTAACCTTGGTGCCTTAATTCTTCCTCTTCAAAGGAGTATTGGGGCCTCAAAAGACTTCAGTGTTGTCCTCATGTTTCATGGGTTCCTTGGGCTATAATATCCAACCTAAACCTGTAACAGAATTCCTAGGGAAGCTTAGAGAAAGTCTGAAGCATAAGTTGGATGCTCACAAAATTGATATGCATTTATTAAAGATGTGCTGTGTTTCCCTTCCAGTTTTTCTTCCATTTTCTGTTTGCAGGTAAATGCTCAGCTTACCAATTCATAGGTTCATTTTTCTTCAAAGGCAAATATTTTAGCAAAATGATTTTGGTATTCTTCCTCTTCTAATAAAATAAAGCAACATAATTTGAAACTTCTAATCCCCTTGCAAGAGTCTCAGAAAACACTCAGCTTATAAATCAGCATTATTGCTAATTATTTCAAACTTTAAGGACTACCCTTATGTTTGCTTCTGTATCTTCCTTTATGTTTGTTTTCCATGTGTTTAAAGTGCTAATGACATTCACTGCTTTTGAGATTTATCAGATTAGCACTACCATAACTGTTTATGGTGTTAGATTTTACAAGATTCACTTAATATAATTTTAATTATCACTGAAAAATGGCTTCTAGTCATAAAAGTGCTTTAAAAATTATAAGCTAAACCCATGCTAAATTAAAAGTCAAGGCTTGTGCTGTTAATAATAATTTTATAAAAGGAGAACATCACATGGCACAGTAGCTCAAAATTGAAATATTCACATTTTAAAAAGCAAAGTACATTTAGAAATATAAAATTGCCAAATAAAATGGGTTCTTTGTGATAATGCTTTATGGTACTGTTCAAATTGTTACTGGTGTGACAATCACAGGTTATTAGTGATGTGCATTATTTCAAGAAGCAAAATTTAGATTGTAAACCTTGGCATTTAATCCCTAAATGATGCTTCCAAAATATTAAACGTGATAGTGAAAACAGTGAAAGAATCAATTCTATGCTAAGCATTATGAGGACTGTACTTGTATACACATTATACTTGCTTTTGAATAACCTACACATAAAACTCAATAAAAGATTTAAATATTGACTCTGAGGAAACAATATTGCCAAAGATCTCTAGAGATTTTGCAAATTTTAAAAATTTTAGAAGCTCCATTTAAGAGGATATTATAAACAAAGTATCAACACTTTATTCCAATCAAAACCACTATATAAAAAGGGCATTTATTATTTCACATAACTGCTTCATCCTCCCCAAACTTGCTCTAGGATTACCTCTCTAATTTTCCATAAATTTCTTCCCCTACCTCTAATTAGGATGTTCTCCATTTCTCAATTATCCCCTACTACCCACCTCAAATTGCACTAGGTCGTATATTAATTTCAATACTTTGTTCAAGTCTAAGAGTCATAAACAAAACAGAACAAAACCCTCAAGATTACTTATACTTCTTGTCTAGGGTTAGACAAGCGTTGAATCCTAAAAGGTTGGTCAGTAATGGCAGGGACTAAAGACATTACTAACTCAAAGAATGAGATTGTGGGTCCGGAGGAAGATATGAAATTTGGAAATGAGTTGATCAAGGGGAAAGAACAGAGAGAACCAAACCATGACCAGTCAAAGTTCTAGACCGTACCTGAATTTCAAGACATTCATTCAACCTGGATGTCAGGAAACAGCATAAGAGCAGGGAGACAAGTGGCCAGTATTTGAATATCTGGAAAGAGATACTGGAAAACTATCTTGGAGAAGTTTATTTAGCAACAGAAAATTCTTTCTCTGGAGGGGTAGGGCAGAGATGGGTAGCTGGTAGGGACTGATACATCCACATAAGCCCAGGGGAAGCTTGATTTTTGGAAACTTGAGGGTGATAGAAGCAAGGTCTGATGTTGTAAAGAGCAATATTGCATAGGAACCTGGAATGTTAGGTCCATGAATCAAGGCAAATTGGAAGTGGTCAAACAGGAGATGGCAAGAGTGAATGTCAACATTCTAGGAATCAGTGAACTTAGATGGGCTGGAATGGGTGAATTTAACTCAGATGACCATTATATCTACTACTGTGGGCAGGAATCCCTTAGAAGAAATGGAGTGGCCATCACGGTCAACAAAAGAGTCCGAAATGCAGTACTTGGATGCAATCTCAAAAACGACAGAATGATCTCTGTTCATTTCCAAGACAAACCATTCAATATCAGAGTAATCCAAGTCTATGCCCCAACCAGTAACGCTGAAGAAGCCGAAGTGGAATGGTTCTATGAAGACCTACAAGACCTTTTGGAACTAACACTCAAAAAAGATGTCCTTTTCATTATAGGGGACTGGAATGCAAAAGTAGGAAATCAAGAAACGCCTGGAGTAACAGGCAAATTTGGCCTTGGGGCATGGAATGAAGCAGGGCACAGGCTAATAGAGTTTTGTCAAGAGAACGCACTGGTCATAGCAAACACCCTCATCCAACAACACAAGAGAAGACTATACACATGGACATCACCAGATGGTCAACACCGAAATCAGATTGATTATATTCTTTGCAGCCAAAGATGGAGAAACTCTATACAGTCAGCAAAAACAAGACCAGAGCTGACTATGGCTCAGATCATTAACTTCTTATTGCCAAATTCAGACTTAAATTGAAGAAAGTGGGGAAAACCACTAGACCATTCATGTATGACCTAAACCAAATCCCTTATGATTATACAGTGGAAGTGAGAAATAGATTTAAGGAACTAGATCTGATATACAGAGTGCCTGATGAACTATGGACGGAGGTTTGTGACATTGTACTGGAGACAGGAATCAAGACCATCCCCAAGGTAAAGAAATGCAAAAAAGCAAAATGGCTGTCTGAGGAGGCCTTAAAAATAGCTAAGAAAAGAAGAGAAGCGAAAAGCAAAGGAGAAAGGAAAGATATACACATTTGAATGCAGAGTTCCAAAGAGTAGCAAGGAGATATAAGAAAGCCTTCATCAGAGATCAGAGCAAAGAAATGGAGGAAAACAATAAAATATGAAAGACCAGAGATCTCTTCAAGAAAATTAGAAGGGAAGGAACAAGATGGCGGAGGAATAGGATGGCGAGACCACTCTCTCCCCCACAAATTCATCAAAAGAACATTTGAACATGGAGTAAAGTCCACAAAACAACTTCTGAATGCTGGCAGAGGACATCAGGCACCCAGAAAAGCAGCCCATTGTCTTCGAAAGGAGGTAGGAAAAAATATAAAAGGTAAAAAGAGAGTCAAAAGAAGTAAGGACGGAGCTCCGTCCCGGGAAGGGAGGCTTTAAAAAGAAAGAAGTTTCCAAACACCAGGAAACACTCTCACTGGTGAATCTGTGGCAAGCCTTGGAACCTCAGAGGGTCACATAACCCTCTTTTTTTTAAAGATTTTTTTAAAACCCACAGATTACCTGCCAAATGATAACTCCCAGCGGAGAAGCAGCGCAGATGCCTGCATGCGCCATTAACAAGCGGGAGCTGGGCAGGGAGGAGCTGGCTGAACCGCTTAGAGAGAGGACTGGGCTTGAATGCGTGAGAACAATCTGAGAGAACTGGGGATAGCAAAGCAGACTGGGATAGCTTCCCCACGAAAAGGCGGAAAGCTCTAACCTAAGACTCCACCAGCCCTGCTCACAGAACAAAGGGCTGAGCAGAGCGAGCCAGCTAAGGTCGGCCCATCCCCCATCCCCGGCCGAGACAGGCAGGGAGGGCAGCCAGAGCCAGAGCGGGCAACCGCGGCCCCAGAAAGGTATCCGATACAAACTGCAGGCAGGCTTGTTGCTAATCAAGACTTCTTGGACTCGGGCCGGTCGATATCCGCCTGAGGAGGTGCGTGGGTTGTACACCCAGAAAACTGAGTGGCAGGGACTGGGGAGGCGATAAGTCGCAGCAACCAGGCTCGCCAAACACCTGGTCACCTGAGCTACTTGGACCGGTGAAGGCACAAAATGCAGGCCCAACCAAGTCTACGCCTTTGTGGAGTACCTGAGAACCTGAACTTGAGCCACTCAGACCTGGGAAGTGCATACAATCTGGCGCTTGCCTCGGACAGTTCCCAGCAGAGCAACCTAGAGCCTGTGCACTGTAGACTGGGACAACACATGCGCTGTGAGAGGGGGCAAACCCAGTGTGACCGAGACGCTGCGAGCACTCCCCACAGACGCGAGAGATATTTGTCTGCAGCGTTCCTCCCTTCCCAGAACAGGACTGAACAACTGAGCCTTAAAAAGTGTCCACCCACCCCCTAGTATCAGGGCGGAAATTAGATACTGAAGAGACCAGTAAACAGAAGCTAAAACAGAGGGAACCACCTGGGAAATGACAGAGTAGTCTAGAGGCTACTCGAAGAATAAGACCTAAAACCAGAGGAAAGAGGCTTAAGCCCGAATCCTGAGAACACCAGAGAACTCCTGACTCCAGGGAACATTAATCGATAGGAGCTCATCAAACATCTCCATACCTATACTAAAACCAAGCACCACCCAAGGGACAACAAGTTCTAGGGCAAGACATACCAAGCAAATTCTCCAGCAACACAGGAAAATAGCCCTGAGCTTCAATATACAGGCTGCCCAAAGTCACTCCAAACCCTCTGACATCTCATAACTCATTACTGGACACTTCATTGCACTCCAGAGAGAAGAAATCCAGCTCCACCCACCAGAACACCGACACATGCTTCCCTAACCAGGGAACCTTGACAAGTCACCCGTCCAACCCCACACACAGCGAGGAAACTACATAATAAAGAGAAATCCACAAACTGCCAGAAGAGGGAAAGGCCACCCCCAAGCAAAGCAATATAAGCAAGATGAAGAGGCAGAGAAATACCCAGCAAGGAAAGGAACAGGATAAATGTCCACAAACACAAACAAAAGAGGAAGATATAGGGAATCTACCTGATAAAGAATTTCGAATTTTGGTGGTGAAAATGATTCAAAATCTTGAAAGCAAAATGGAGTTACCGATAAATAACCTGGAGAAAAGGATTGAGAAGATGCAAGAAATGTTTAATAAGGACTTAGAGGATATAAAAAAGAGTCAATATACAATGAATAATGCAATAGATGAGATCAGAAACACTCTCGAGGGAACAAACAGTAGAATAACAGAAGACAGGAAAAGTGAGCTAGAAGATGGAATTGTAGAAATAAATGAAACAGAGAGGAAAAAAGAAAAACGAATTAAAAGAAATGAGGACAATATTAGAGACATATGGGACAATATTAAACACCCCAACATTCGAATCATAGGAGTCCCAGAAAAAGAAGACAAAAAGACCATGAGAGAATACTTGAGGAGATAATAGTTGAAAACTTCCCTAAAATGGGGAAAGAAATAATCACCCAAGTTCAAGAAACCCAGAGAGTCCCCAACAGGATAAACCCAAGGCGAAATACTCCGAGACACATATTAATCAAATTAACAAAGATCAAACACAAAGAACAAATATTAAAAGCAGCAAGGGAAAAGCAGCAAATAAAACACAAGGGGATTCCCATAAGGATAACAGCTGATCTTTCAACAGAAACTCTTCAGGCCAGGAGGGAATGGCAAGACATACTTAAAGTGATGAAAGAAAATAACCTACAGCCCAGATTACTGTACCCAGCAAGGATTTCATTCAAATATGAAGGAGAAATCAAAAGCTTTACAGACAAGCAAAAGCTGAGAGAATTCAGCATCACCAAACCAGCTTTCCAACAAATGCTAAAGAATCTTCTCTAGACAGGAAACAGAGAAAGGGTGTATAAACTCGAACCCAAAACAATAAAGAAAATGGCAACGGGATCGTACTTATCAATAATTACCTTAAACGTAAATGGGTTGAATGCCCCAACCAAAAGACAAAGGCTAGCTGAATGGATACAAAAACAAGACCCCCATATATGTTGTCTACAAGAGACCCACCTCAAAACGAGGGACATATACAGACTGAAAGTGAAGGGCTGGAAAAAGATATTTCATGCAAATAGAGACCAAAAGAAAGCAGGAGTAACAATACTCATATCAGATAAAATAGACTTTAAAACAAAGGCTGTGAAAAGAGACAAAGAAGGAAACTACATAATGATCAAAGGATCAATCCAAGAAGAAGATATAACAATTATAAATATTTATGCACCCAACATAGGAGCACCTCAATATGTAAGACAATTACAAACAAGTATGAAAGGGGAAATTAACAACAATGCAATAATAGTAGGAGATTTTAATACCCCACTTACATCTATGGATAGATCAACTGAACAGAAAATTAACAAGGAAACACAAACTTTAAATGATACAATAGACCAGTCAGACCTAATAGATCTCTATAGGACATTTCACCCCAAAATAATGAATTTCACATTTTTCTCAAGCGCACACGGAACCTTTTCCAAGACAGATCACATCCTGGGCCATAAATCTAGCCTTGGTAAACTCAAAAAAAATGAAATCATTCCAAGCATCTTTTCTGACCACAATGCAGTAAGATTAAATCTCAATTATGGGAGAAAAACTATTAAAAATGCCAACATATGGAGGCTGAACAACATGCTGCTGAATAATGAACAAATTATAGAAGAAATCAAAAGAGAAATCAAAATATGCATAGAAATGAATGAAAATGAAAACACAACAACCCCAAACCTCTGGGACACTGTAAAAGCAGTGCTAAGGGGGAAGTTCATAGCAATACAGGCACATCTCTAGAAACAAGAAAAAAGTCAACTAAATAACTTAACTCTACATCTAAAGAAACTAGAAAAGGAAGAAATGAAGAACCCCAGGGTTAGTAGAAGTAAAGAGATCGTAAAAATTAGGGCAGAGAAAAATGCAAAAGAAACAAAAGAGACCATAGCAAAAATCAACAAAGCCAAAAGCTGGTTGTTTGAGAAGGTAAATAAAATTGACAAACCACTAGCCAGACTTATCAAGAAACAAAGGGAGAAGAACCAAATCAATAAAATTAGAAATGAAAATGGAGAGATCACAACTGACAACACAGAAATACAAAGGATTATTAGAGAATACTATCAGCAATTATATGGCAATAAAATGAATAACCTGGAAGAAATGGACAAATTCCTAGAAAAGTACACCTTGCCAAAACTGAACAAGGAAGAAATAGAAAATCTGAACAGACCCATCACAAGCACGGAACTAGAGGCTGTAATCAGGAATCTTCCAGCAAACAAAAGCCCAGGTCCAGACGGCTTCACAGCTGAATTCTACCAAAAATTTAGAGAAGAGCTAACACCTATCCTACTCAAACTCTTCCAGAAAATTGCTGAGGAAGGGAAACTTCCAAACTCATTCTATGAGGCCACCATCACCCTAATCGCAAAACCTGGTAAAGACCCCACAAAAAAAGAAAACCACAGGTCAATATCACTGATGAATATAGATGCAAAAATCCTTAACAAAATCCTAGCAATCAGAATCCAACAACACATTAAGAAGATCATACATCATGACCAATTGGGCTTTATCCCAGGAAAGCAAGGATTCTTCAATATCCGCAAATCAATCAACGTAATACACCACATTAACAAACTGAAAAATAAAAATCATATGATTATCGCAATAGATGCAGAGAAAGCCTTCGACAAAATTCAACATCCATTTATGATAAAAACCCTCCAGAAAGTGGGAATAGAAGGGACATACCTCAACATAATAAAAGCTATATATGACAAACGCACAGCAAACATTATCCTCAATGGTGAAAAACTGAAAGCATTTCCCCTAAAGTCAGGAACAAGACAAGGGTGTCCACTCTCATCACTACTATTCAACATAGTTCTGGAAGTTTTGGCTGCAGCAATCAGAGCAGAAAAAGACATAAAAGGAATCCAAATTGGAAAAGAAGAAGTAAAACTTTCACTGTTCACTGATGACATGATCCTCTACACAGAAAACCCTAAAGACTCTACCAGAAAACTACTAGTGCTAATCAATGAATACAGTAAAGTTGCAGGATATAAAATCAACACACAGAAGTCCCTTGCATTCCTATACTCTAATAATGAGAAAATAGAAAGAGAAATTAAGGAAACTATTCCATTCACTGTTGCAACGAAAAGAATTAAATACTTAGGAATATATCTACCTAAGGAAACAAAAGACTTGTACATAGAAAACTATAAAACACTAGTGAAAGTAATCAAAGAGGACACTAATAGATGGAGAAATATACCGTGTTCGTGGATTGGAAGAATAAATATTGTCAAAATGAGTATATTACCCAAAGTAATTTATACATTCAATGCAATCCCTATCAAGCTACCAACGATATTTTTCACAGAACTAGAACAAATAATCTCACCATTTGTATGGAAATACAAAAAACCTCGAATAGCCAAAACAATCTTGAGGAGGAAAAATGGAACTGGAGGAATCAACCTGCCGGACTTCAGGCTCTACTACAAAGCCACAGTCATCAAGACAGTATGGTACTGGCATAAAGACAGAAATATAGATCAATGGAACAAAATAGAAAGCCCAGAGATAAACCCATGCACCTATGGACACCTTATCTTTGACAAAGGAAGCAAGAATATAAAATGTAGAAAAGACAGTCTCTTTAACAAGTGGTGCTGGGAAAACTGGTCAGCCACTTGTAAAAGAATGAAACTAGAACGAACAATCCCTAACACCATACACAAAAATAAACTCAAAATGGATTAGAGAGCTAAATGTAAGACCAAAAACTATAAAACTCCTAGAGGAGAACATAGGCAAAACACTCTCTGACATAAATCACAGCAGGATCCTCCAAGACCCACCTCCCAGAATATTGGAAATAAAAGCAAAAATAAACAAATGGGACCTAATTAAAATCAAAAGCTTCTGCACAGCAAAGGAAACTATAAGTAAGGTGAAAAGACAGCCTTCAGAATGGGAGAAAATAATAGCAAATGAAGCAACTGATAAAGGATTAATCTCCAAAATATACAAGCAGCTCCTGCAGCTCAATTCCAAAAAAATAAATGACCCAATCAAAAAATGGGCCAAAGAACTAAACAGACATTTCTCCAAAGAAGACATAAAGATGGCTAACAAGCACATGAAAAAATGCTCAACATCCCTCATAATCAGAGAAATGCAAATCAAAACCACAATGAGATACCATTTCACACCAGTCAGAATGGCTGCTATCCAAAAGTCTACATGCAATAAATGCTGGAGAGAGTGTAGAGAGAAGGGAACCCTCTTACACTGTTGGTGGGAATGCAAACTAGTACAGCCACTATGGAGAACAGTGTGGAGATTCCTCAAAAAACTGGAAATAGAACTGCCATATGATCCAGCAATCGCAGTCCTGGGCATACACACCGAGGAAACCAGAATTGAAAGAGACACATGTACTCCAATGTTCATTGCAGCACTGTTTATAATAGCCAGGACATGGAAGCAACCTAGATGTCCATCTGCAGATGAATGGATAAGAAAGCTTTGGTACATATACACCATGGAGTATTAGTCAGCCATTAAAAAGAATGCATTTGAATCAGTTCTAATGAGGTGGATGAAACTAGAGCCTATCATACAGAGTGAAATAAGCCAGAAAAAAAACCACCAATACAGTATACTAATGCATATATATGGAATTTAGAAAGATGCCAATGATAATCCTATATACGAGACAGCAAAAGAGACACAGATGTATAGAACAGTCTTTGGGACTCTATGGGAGAGGGTGAGGGTAGGATGATTTGGGAGAATGGCATTGAAACATGTATGTTGTCATATGTGAAACGAATCACCAGTCAGAGTCGATGCATGTTACAGGATGCTTGGGGCTGGTGTGCGGGGATGACCCATAGGGAGGATAAAGGGAGGAGGGAGGTGGGAGGGGGGTTCAGGAGTGGGAAATCATGTACACCAGGGCGGATTCATGTCAATGTATGGCAAAACCAACAAATATAATATTGTAAAATAATTAGCCTCCAATAAAAAATATACATATAATAAAAAAAAAGAAAATTAGAGATAAAAATTGAACATTTCATGCAAAGCTGGGCTCAATAAAGGACAGAAATGGTAGGGACCTAACAGAAGCAGAAGATATTAAGAAGAGGTGGCAAGAAGAACTGTACAAAAAAGATCTTCACGACCCAAATAATCACAATGGTGTGATCACTCACCTAGAGCCAGACATCCTGGAATGTCAAGTCAAGTGGGCTTAGGAAGTATTACTATGAACAAAGTTAGTGGAGGTGATGGAATTCCAGTTGAGCTATTTCAAATTCTGAAAGATGATGGTGAAAGTGCTGCACTCAATATGCCAGCATATTTGGAAAACTCAGCAGTAGCCACGGGACTGGGAAAGGTCAGTCTTCATTCCAATCCCAGAGAAAGGCAATGCCAAAGATTGCTCAAACTACCACACAATTGCACTCATCTCTCACTATAGTAAAGAAATGCTCAAAATTCTCCAAGCCAGGCTTCAACAATATGTGAACCATGAACTTTCAGATGTTCAAGCGGGTTTTAGAAAAGGCAGAGGAACCAGAGATCAAATTGTGAACATTTGCTGGATCATCAAAAAAGCAAGAGAGTTCCAGATAAACATCTATTTCTGCTTTATTGACTATGCCAAAGCCTTTGACTGTGTGGATCACAATAAACTGGTGAAAATTTTGATAGAGATGGGACTACCAGACCACCTGACCTGCTTCTTGAGAAACCTGTATGCAGGTCAGGAAGCAACAGTTAGAACTGGACATGGAACAACAGACTGGTTCCAAATAAGAAAAGGAGTATGTCAAGGCTGTATATTGTCACCCTTCTTGTTTAACTTATATGCAGAGTACATCATGAGAAACGTTGGACTGAAGGAAGCACAAGTTGGAATCAAGATTGTTGGGAGAAATATCAACAACCTCAGATAGGCAGTTGACACCACCCTTATGGCAGAAAGTGAAGAAGAACTAAAGAGCCTCTTGATGAAAGTGAAAGAGGTGAGTGAAAAAGTTGGCTTAGAGCTCAACATTCAGAAAACCAAGATCATGGCAGCTGGTCCCATCACTTCATGGCAAATAGATGGGAAACAGTGGAAATAGTGGCTGATTTTATTTTAGAGGGCTCCAAAATCACTGCAGATCATGACTACAGCCATGAAATTAAAAGATTCTTACTCCTCGGAAGGAACGTTTGACCAACCTAGACAGCATATTAGAAAACTGAGACATTACTTTGTCAACAAAGGTCCGTCTACTCAAGGCTATGGTTTTTTCAGTAGTCATGTATGGATGTGAGAGTTGGACTATAAAGAAAGTTGAGCACTGAAGAACTGATGTTTTTGAACTATGGTTTGGAGAATACTCTTGAGAGTCCCCTTGGACTACAAAGAGATCCAACCAGTCCATTCTCAAGGAGATCAGTCCTGGGTGTTCATTGGAAGGACTGATGTTCAAGCTGAAACTCCAAAATTTTGGACACCTGATGCGAAGAGCTGACTCATTTGAAAAGACCCTGATGTTAGGAAAGATTGAAGAAAGGAGAAGGGCATGACAGAGGATGAGATGGTTGGATGGCATCACCGACTCAATGGACATGAGTTTGGGTAAACTCCGGGAGTTGGTGATGGACAGGGAGACCTGACATACTGTTGTTCATGGGGTCACAAACAGTCAGACACGACTGAGTGACTGAACTGAATTGAACTGAGGCATCAGAATTTACTTCCAGATTTACAAAAGAGGAATTCAAGAAATGGGTATGGTGCTGAGGCCAGAGTGGAGGCAAATACCCTAAGAACCAGAGTGGCCTAGGGTCTTGAGCAGGAGTAATCCTACACTGGGAGTCAGGAGTTCCAGTCATAAACAGGAGAAAAGTTTTCCTTAACTTGGTATAAAGCTGACTCCCCTAAGAAAAATCAGGACAGAAAAACAAAATTTCCCGAGCCATTTCAGGTGACCCCTGTCGTTTCACCATTGGAAGCATGAAGTCTTACTCACTGGACTTCCAGGGATGTTCCCTTCCCTGTCATTTCTGAAATCCATCTGTGGATCCTTTAGTGGTGGATGGAACACTTTCACCATAACTGGGTTTCCATTTTTGAGGTTGAAGCCTAGAAGACCACTGCCCTCCTTCCTCATGGAGCTTTCGACTTGCCCCTATCTTTCCTTCTGAACTCCTGCAGTAATTATTATCTCCCTCATTAATTTAACATTTAGAATATGCTACCAGTGTATGACTTTAAAAATATATTCATGTTCATGAACTCCCTTTCCTCTGAAGTCTGAGACAATATTTTAAATCTCTTTACCCTTTATTTCTCAGGAGGCTGACACACTGTGTATTGATAATAGTTTGCAGATGATGGTGAGTTTATAAAACAGGATGAGGGGAGTTGGCAAAGACACTGATTTTTGAAAATTCAAAATGTCCAAAACGTCCAACAACTCCGAGGAAAAGGGGTAAGATTATTTACCTTGAAAACTGAATATTGCTCCAGTGAGCTTCCAAATATCAGATAAACAGCTGTTCAGATTAACCAGATAAACTTTAAGTCATTGCCAAGAGAATCTCACAGTTCTCAATATGATGAGAGAGGGAGGGAGGGTGGGAAGAGGGGGGAAGAAAGAAGAAGTGTGCAGTATGATTAACTTAAAATTGTTTAAATGAGTAGAGTTTTTATGATCATCTTTCAAATACTTATAGAAAAAGTGATTAAATGCATTGAAAAGAGAACATTTTAAAAGGTTTTAAAAGTGTATGATTAAGATGAAATGAATGGAAAGAAGAAAAAGGAAATGAGGCTCAAAATCAGGAAAGATTTTGGTAGCAGAGCCAGTATCCTGGAGTACACAGAAGCAGAGAGCAGGATTAAAGATGCTGTGAACAGACAAACTTCTCATTGCCCCAGAGAACAGACTAGATTTCTGAGTCAATCTTTTCCCACCCAACTAGCGAGATGCTTTATGAACTAATTGGTACTATTGTGGTTCTGAAAACACTTGCTCTCATTTTGCTTGTAAAAATGTCTGCATTTATGAAAGAATTGATGGTTTTCTATCTCAGGATCATATCTTCATTTCTTTTCTGCTGGTTGTAGCTCATACACTCACAGTCATTCAACAAGCAAACATGCATACACACAAACACTCACACAGCAGGAAAATGAGTAATCTGTGTTCCATGTAGCTTTGAGATACGGACTTAAGAGATACCTTATTTGCAACTTCTTGAATACTGATATGACTTACCTATGATCTTATCGACACTAAATGGAAAGATAGTCACCAGCCCCTTAGTAGTCTCACCCGCTGGCCTCAGTGATTGACGTATCTGTGCTTGTGGGAA